>NW_026944222.1:2652465-2925156 GCF_033297405.1 Parathielavia appendiculata
TCTTTCTTCTTCCTCTTTCTTCTTCCTCTTTCTTCTTCCTCTTTCTTCTTCCTCTTTCTGCTTCCTGTTTCTTCCTCCTCTTCTTTCTTGGCGGCCTCGAGCCTCGCCAGAGCCGCAAGCCACATCATACCGGTATCGGTCGGCAAGAACGGCCTGACCTTTGAGCCCAACGAGATTCATGCCGCAGAAGGCGACGTGATCGAGTTCCGCTTCTGGCCGCGCAACCACAGCGTCGTGGCCGGCGACTTCCACAACGCTCGCCGTCCAGCAGAAAACAACGGCTTCTTTTCGGGCTTCTTCCCAACCCAAAATGGCACCGTCAATGTAGGTAGCACCCCTCGGTTCCTCTGCTCATCTTAGCAAGAAGCTAACAGACCCCCCTCCCCGGGCACCCAGTCCCAAGTCTTCCGCGTCACAATCAACCACGCCAACCCGATGCCCATCTACTGCTCGCAAAACAATGGCCAGCACTGCAAGAACGGCATGGTGGCCGTCATCAACCCGGCCCACGACGGCAGTATGACGCTCGACGCCTACGCCGCCCTCGCACGCAACGCGGGGAACGCCACGTCACCCCAGGGCGGCGTCTTTGGCGGGGTGGTCGCGCAGAACGAGGCGGCTACCAGCACCAGCCCCAGCGCCAGCACGACGACGGCGACGACGACGGAGACGCAGGCCCAGAGTCAGCCTGAGACTACAGCCACGACTACCACGACCGGCGCAACTGGGACTGGTGCTAGTGCGACGACCACGGCCACGAACACGCCTACTGCTGCGGCGGCGGGGCTTGCGGTCCCAGTTGCGGGGTTGATGGCGGTGGCGGTGGGCGCGTTCTTTGTGTAGTGTCAGGGGTGCTGTTTGCGGAAGTTGGTTGTTATTTATTGTTGCCCTTTCCGGTCGAGGTCCTCGGGGCCGGGGCACTTAATTGTCTACCTTAGGTTGTTTGCCGCAAAATAGGGGGGCGTAATGTGGAGTCTATTCATATTCCCAACTTTTACGTCAGGCACATCCATCAAAACAACTCAATTCACAATTAACTGTAGTTATCAATTTTTCGTCAGGGAAATGCGGTGATTCAGAATCTGGTTGGGTTGGGGAAGGATGTCAGAGTCAAGCCGCGAAAACCGCGACACTCCTTAGGTACCTTTTCAAACATGACTCAAGTCTTGAAGCAAGCGCACTGCGTAACACTGTCCCCTTGAACGAGGCGAAACAAAGTTAGATTTTTCAATGTCCTCTCCGGTCGGATGGCCCCAGGCTGCCAGGACTCTTCCTGGCGGTTTTCATCTTGCAATTACTGACGAGCATTCCAACCCAACACCCCTTTCTCGGGTCTCCAAGCTCTTGCTCATGGCCCGGCGTCACATTGGGCCGGAATCACGATTCACCGGGGAGCACCAAGGTGCTGCAGAAAGACACACCCGCAGCCAATGGCAGCAGCTTGGATGATGCAGCATTATCGCGCAGCAGGCTTCATGAGGAACTTTGCTTCCCCGCTTTTAGAATTCAGGTATACCGTCCATTCAAGGCCATGAGCGATTGCAGTCGGGCAAGCCGACAGCCCGTTGAAAATCAACCGTTCGATCGGTTCCGATTCACTCCCCACAGCCTTTGCATCAATGCCGCTTGACGAGACGCTTGACCTTGCATCTGAAGAACCCCGGGGGAGAAGCAATGGGGACTCCGGGGTTGAAAGGAACCCACAGGTCACTGGGGAAGCAACGCTGCTGAAGGAGCTTGTGGCCGAACTCAGAGCGCTGAACGAAAATATTGGGCAACTCGGGCACTTGAAGGACCTCAGTGACCAGCTCCCTCGCATTCAGTCTATTCTGGACGAAGCTTACCCCCAACGTCCCCTTCAGCAGCATGCACGACCGGAAGCTGGTGTCGATCAGGAGACTCAGGACAAGGAAGGGACCAATGAGGCTGGCGAGAGCGGCGAACTCGCCCAAGAACCCCCGCAGCAGCAATCGCCTCAAGAACTTGAAGTCAACCGGGACGAGGCAGAGATTGGTGGTGGGGGAGAGCGCAGCACGCTTGACCACCCACGACGCAAAGGTTCGCTGACAGAAAGCAACCTGACGCAAACCCTGAGATCGGAACAAGCTGACGTATGAGTTACGAAGCAGTCGGGGAGAAAGTCGTGCCCGAAATCGAGGCACAGAGCGATCCTTACCACGGAGACACCGGTGAGGACGACAATAACAACCCATCAGCCAGCATTGATTCACGGCGTCAGGGAGAGTTTGATACGATGGTCGCGCTGGACTCCAAGTTGTTACCATCACCCGAGTCCTTAGTTTCCATCCGCCAACGTCTCGAGGAGGCCGTAAGTCCGTGTTGTTGCCACGAACGGGTGACTTGGTCGGCCGTCGCAAACGATCCAAGGGAGGCAGGGCACCACGCATTTCAGGATGTCGTTCTCGCCGTACCAGCCTCTTTACCTTCAGCTTCTGGACTGATGGAGATCACATTACATCCGACGACTGATGCCGCAACGCCAAGAGTGAGGGGGCAACTGGAAGACTGCAGGGAATTCATCAAGACATCATGGCCCCGACACCCTGGTGAGAGTGATGACGAGCGGGACTTTTCCAGTGCATCTGGTGTGGTCACTGTGGAGCGAGGCCCGTTCTGGTTCTTCAGGGGCGCGAACCATGATTGTCTCACAAACTTCCGGTTTTACGTGCTGTCGTCGCAACACCGGCTCCTGCTCACAACGCCAAAATGGGCACAATGCGATGGGAAATCTCCACAGACGAAAGTCACCTCCATACGCGTGCCCGGATGCCACCCGGATTTCGAATGGTGGCGAAATTCAGATGAAGAAATGCACATAGGAAGGCTATGGTATGGGTCGACTGTTCAGCCCCGCCGCCTCGTGATATGTTCGGACGCAGCTGACATGCTTAAACACGCCTACCAGGGCCTTCGTCTGGCATACCGGGAATGTTGTGACGATGGAATCAGCCGCCTACATTCTCTCTTTGCGAATCCAATTCGCCCGGGAACGCGGCAGCGGGGTCGATGACCGTGATTTTGCTTGCTACTGCGCATTCTTCGCTGCCTTCCTCAACAGCTGGAATAAGGCTCACGAATGGACAGAAAGCAACTTGCGTCACATGTATCCGGGGCTGAATAACAAGGTCGTCCACTACATCCGCTTCGCGATGCGCTGGCTTTGCCCATCAAAGTCGTTTTTACCAGGCACAGTCCCAGGGTTCCGCCTTCAACGAGAATCCGGCTGGTTGCCAAGAACCGGCAAGCGGCCACCCGTACCGGTCACAGAAGGACGTGTTCTGTTTTTGCTTCTGTCTTCAAACCACAACCCTCCCCAATTTAACATGGTCGTTCTCTCAAACGGCGGGCCCGGCTTGAACTTGCATTTCAACATATTGTGGAAGCACCCCAACTTAGACTGCAAGGTCAACATTGAGGGAATGCAAAGTATAGGGATTATGCAACTGGTCTTGATCAATCTCCTCCACATTGCTTGGTACCAGGGCTGGGTGAGCCTACTTGATGAGATTGATGATTCCATCAAAGTACAGGTTGGTAGAATGCGATCATCACTCCCCCAATCCACTTTCTCTCAGTCATTTTTACCTATCCTGATAGTACCCACTGACTACTCGGAAGGCTGTTGATGTGTTGAATGCAGATTCCACTGAGGGGCTGCTGTTTCAAGGGTCGTTGGCTCAATCAAAGGTATATTTTCAGCTTCTGCAGCTTCTGCGTATTATCCCCCTATGGATAAGAGAGACGAGAGAAGACCTGCACAAACTGAAAACCAGCACCGACGCGAGTTCAGACCTCAATGCGTACATGTCCCGGGCCCGGGGTATCGCCACGTCAAAGCTCGATGAGTCTAAGAATATCGCGAGTTGGAACTGGCACCATATAGAAGATTACTTCGCCGTGCTGGAAAAGGAGCTCTTGGAGCGCATCGAGACAAAGACAAACGAAATCAGGGGCTTGCGAGATGGTGTAGGTCAAGGTACGCAATCGCCGATGAGACGGCAATGCTGATTCCAAACAGATTATAAATACCAACGCCCTCTTAGAGGCGTCCAAGTCCACCTCGATGAATCGTTACATCATCATCTTCACTGTTCTCACGATATTCTACTTGCCACTCGGCTTTGTCACGGTGGGTTTTTGCTTCTGGCCGAATCCGTCTATTCCGACAACAGTCGTAACCGTACCTTGCTAATCAATCACTTTGCCCCAAGTAGGCGGTCTTCAGCATGGACCTTCTCCACGAGGAAGAGCTGACAGGCATGAAGAGTCAGTATGCAGCAACAATCGTCGCCGTGTCTGTGGTGACATACGCTGTGGCCATCGGCCTGGTCATGTTTGTGGATCGCCAGAAAATCAAACCTCTCCTCACTGGGCTCCTCGTTCATTTTCATTTCCTTGGACACCCGCTGCGGCGTCCCTTCGCGAAGGATGATTCTGCCATCGAAGCTGCTGCAGAGACCGAAGACGGGAAGACGGGCGGGCCGGCGGCGTCCGGGCGTTGGGCGACGCTTTGGGCCTCATCAGGGCTGCACCTTCGACAAAGGCGGAAGAAGGACAAGGGCAAGGCAGCAGCTGAGGCCCCTGAGCTTGGGATAGCCCTGGACGCCGTCAACGCAACATCCTCCACCCCTAGCTCGCGCAATGGTGGATGGAGCCATGAGGCCTCGGAATTCCATTCTCCGACGAGATCGAACACCGTCACCAGCCGAACTCGATCCTCCATCCCCGACGAGACCGAATACTTCCGTCACCAGCGCACTGGATATTCCAGAGTCGGTTACAGTGCAGACAGCTTGGAAGGGCCGAGAGAAGCTGAGCAGGATCGTTCCGAAGGCGGCTCTCACACTAACAGCCCGGGCGCCTCAGTTGGAGCTGACTGATCGACGGCATCTCGATCTACAAGTTTATCCACCTTGAGGTGTAGTCTTCCGGGCTTCGATATCACCGGTCTGACCAGTTGCTGCGGTCGCGTGTGCATGCGGACAAGGAGAACAGGTTCAAAACCGGGTCGTGGTCGGAATTCAAGTGCCGGGGACCGGGGTCAAGTTTCAGGATGTGTCTGTGGAACCAGGAGAGAAGTCCAAAACTGCCATGATCAGGACAAACAAAGTGAGAGAAGTAGCATCCAACGACTTCCAAGAAACCGTGACGGTGGTCAAAAAGGATTGTGACTCGAACTATCCAGCACCTATTAGAATAAAACCAGATGTCATCCCGAATTATGAAGCAAGACCGTCATATCCAAGACAATATTAGCATCATCTAACAAAGCAACAGCCCCCACCCCCTCTACCCCCCGAAGCCCTAAAAACCACCCGTCCCCCTAACCCTCTCCACGGCCCCCCTAAAGCCCTTAAACCACCCCCCAACCCTCCCCGCCTCCGCCCCAATCGCCCCCTCGACCTCCCTCCCCTCCCCATCCCTCCACACCCCATCCTCCGTGCTCACCCGACCAAACATCTCCATATTCTGATTCCGCCTCAGCGCCGCCAGCCACTCGGCACAGAGCTCCTCGCTGTCAATCATGACATTGACCTCCTGGCTGTGGAACCAGCTCTGCGTGTCCTGGTTCCCGTTGCCCTGGATGGCGACGGCCCCGTCCACAATCATCAGCTTGACGTGGCTGCTGCGCTGGCGGCGCGACTGCGGGATCGGGCGCGTCTGGTCCTTGGCCACGTACCAGTGGTAGTGCAGCCGGGCGCGGGCGGATGGGGATGAGAGGGAGGCGTAGAGGGTGGAGGCGACTTTCTCGTTGTGGCCGCCTTGGCGGGGGAGGAGTTCGCCCTGTTTTGACGGGAATTGTGTGGACTTGGTTAGTTGATTGACAAGGAGGAGGTTGGTTGGGGAAAGGGAGGGGAGGTGGGGCTGGCTTACGGCGTCGTTGTAGCTCAGGCAGATGTAGCAGTACACGTTGACGCCGCGCTCGCAGGCGGCGATGATGGCGGGGATCAGGGGGCTGGCGTTGAGCGTCGGGGAGATGATGTAGACGGTGTGTTTGGCGTTGTTTAGAGCGGACAGCCAGGCAGCGTTTTGGGGTGTTGACACGGAGCGGTGCGTGGGCGGGCCGTAGGGTGCGCGGTTGACCAGGGCCATGGGATAGGGAGTGCGAGACTGATGAGGGATATATGGAGTCATAAGCTCACCCGGGGGGCATTCTGGTGCGTTCGGGTCGCCGGGGAGGCCTTCGTTGACTGTGTGGTTGAGCAACCGAGCGACGGCTTGCAGATGGGTCAAGCCCGGCTTGGGAGCGAGGGATGCCTGAGAACGGGCAACCTCGCCCGCGATGTCGTCGTCGTACTGAGGGTCGTCGGCTGTATGCTCTGGAAGCGGCTTGGACATCCCGAGGGAATTCAGGGCGGATAAGCTGGGGTTCCTTTCATCCGCTCCATTCGCTGCCTGCGCCCGGGGCTGGGAGACGTAGTTTTGACCTTCCTCCGCTACATCTCCCTGCAACTTTGATGCGCTTACGGCACCGTTACTCGTCCCGTCAAACGAACTTAACCACCCCAAAGCAGCCGGAGAGTCATAACTTGGCAAGGGCGGCTCCATCCGCTTGTGCCACGAGATCAAAGCCATGTCGTACAAAGAGTCGACGACCGGTCCCTCCAAGTGAATAAGCGTCTCCAGGTTGTCGTTGTCTTGGATGTTGCTGCTCTGGAGGAGGGCAATCTTCCGGTCGACCACCATGTACTTGGCATGGAACGTGCCCATTAGCGGGGTGTGGAAATTCATAACCTCCATGTCGATATTCTGGATCTCGCTGGGGTGGGGCAAGTTGACCTTATCTCCAGTAAATTCCTTTGGTGAGACATGGTAGTGTGGCTCGTATAGTTGCCTCGGGCTCCCTCGGTCGTAGAGGATCTTCAAGACGATTCTCACGCCCCTTGCTCCAGCTCGGCGATCCAGCTCCCTGATGGCATTGGTGATGTATTTGGAGGCGACGCTATTTTGCCAGTAGTTGGTCGCTAGGAAAACCTCTCGCTCGGCGCGGACGATGACGTTGGACATGTGGCGCACAATGTCGGGCATTTTTTCGGATATTAGTGCCATGCTTGAAAAAAAGGGATGGGCAAACATACACCGAGATGACACTAAGCGGTACCGTCCCATAACTCCCCATCAGTGACGGGCTGACCATGGCCCGGAGAGGGTCCTGATCGAGAGGGCATAAGGCGTCATGGTATATCTGCAGTCGCTTCAGCTATGTATGCAGTATGGACGTGGCTTCTTTGACACGGCTTCCTCTCAGGAACAGCTCGCTCGGGCGCGTGGGCCCCCATTTCCCACACCGCGCTGCTCGTTCCAGCTCATCTTCGGTGGACGGCTCTGGTTCGCTGATTTGAGTGCCGTTGCCGTTCGTTCGAGCATCGTTGTCCGCGGCCTTGAGAGCGTGTTCACCATAGAGTCTATCCCACGCATCGCCAGGAGCGAGAGTCGGATCACGAGCGAGAAGTGACGAGACACTCTCACTCGATGTACACAACCGAATGATACGGTCGCTGACGTGGTTTCTTGACTCGCCGTGCCTCGTCATTCCCATCAACAACAAACGTCTCGGAGATTTTTATGACGCTCCAAATTCTGGACGACAATTCATACAATCAGCATGATGGAAATACAAGCAATGGGAATGCCATGACCGAACCGTGGTTTGTCACTTACTTTTCCTCCTTCTCATCCTCTTCCTCTTCATCTTCAAAACGGTCCCTATAATGTGGTTCTGAGCTGTCTCGTAATCTTCACACATGTGGAATCATGTGAAGCCATAGCGGAGTGTAGTAGACCCCAATTGGCACCCGTCGCAGGCTGCGGAAGGACTCTACCACAATATAGAGTCTTGCACAGCCATATGCAACCAGAACGATGATTCCAACGATTTTGTACGCCCGCCCTACCAGTTGCAAGACGGTATCGCTGGCCCCTATCTTCTAAGTCCCAAGCTACCTGACCGCAAACAAAGGCGAAAAATACGATGGCCATCGTGACAAGCATCGCCGGGACGGCCCCGGTCATAATGAAACACATGATCGAGAATGCTCGACAGGCGTGGGGAATTCGAATTTCCAAACGCTCAAGTTCACTCCGCCGTAGACAGTAGGGAGCGCGACGGCAAGCACGATGAGGAATGGTCTGGTTGTCACGGCGTCCAACATCTCATGCAGTTTGACGAATGCGGCGGAATAGGAGAGGCGAAGATTCCCGGCCTCGGACAAACATTGAGCCTCGGGTGAGCCTTTGAAGGCCCACCAGCTTCGTCGGTTCCGCTCTTTCGGGTATGGTGTCCAGTCTTGATCTCGACCGTGCAAAGCACCCACAGCAAAGTCAAGGTCGGCTGCAACGGCCTTCTATAGTGTCAGATTCTCGGGGTGTCGGTATAATCTTTGGTCCGCGCAAAGTCAGAGGGCCGTGTCCATGATTGCCAGTTCCCCAGCTGAGCGTCGCTCTGAGGGAAGCTTTGGTGAAAGGTTCCCACAGGCAGGCCCTCCATGACTCTCTTCGTCCGGCTGTTGGGCCTGCGTAAGTTCGTCTGAAACCTATGGTTGAGATACATGGCGAACATAAAAGCTTGTTGGCTACGTCTGTAAAACAACCTTTGAACGAGAACTGCAAGTACGTTTGACTGCTCAGGGTCATATACCAGCTCAGCCTCGGAAATGCCTAAGAGTTTCAATAACAACTGTTTAAGTTTATCAATAACTACTCTGCTACTAAACGCCAACATTTCAACTATTAAAAGAGGAAGGGGAAGGGGAAGAGGGAGAAGAGAAAGAGAGAGGAAAAGGAAGAGTGGAAGTCAAGGACGTACCTGAAGCCAGAGGGCATACATAACAATAGCACACATGATCTGGACTATGGTATGAAGCTCAAACAGCGTAATCGGCAAACCGTAGGCTCGGCGAGCGACGCATGCTGTGGCCATATACGAGACTTGCAGCAGAACGAGAGCCCTCTATAGCACATTTGCTTTGCTTTTGGCGGCAATCCTTTCCGGCTTGGTGTATATCCAGAAGTCTCTCTTAGCCAGTTCGATGACGGTATCTGGGTTCAGGGAAGCGTCATTGTCAAGGTACTCGATCTCAAAATAGGCAAGCTTCGCCATTTCCTCAGCCACATTCTTGGCTCCCCCCATGACTACGAAATAGGCATAACGAACATTATCGGCGAGTCGTGGATATCAGCGAGTCGTGGCCTGAGGTGCTTTTTGCAGGTGCAAAATAGGAAGAGTAACCTAAAATTTGTTGTTGCACCTTAACAATTTCACGGTACCTTTTTCCGTCTGATATACATCATAAATACTGAGGCCACGACTCGCTGACACCCACGACTCGCTGACACCCACGACTCGCGGATAATGCACGTTAACGTTATCTGAGATTGAATTTGAACTATAATTTTTTGGGTCAACACCTCTTCTCAATTATAGTAAGGTTGATGCAGAGAACTGCCGAGATACCATGAACTCTGCTCGGGCAGCCATACTAGGTAGATACTTTACATTCTTGTCCACGTAGTCGCTTTTCTCCTGCGGCTCCCTGAATTTCGTCTTGAGTCGGCGGGCTTGGACAAACTGATCTGCCACCATATAGAGCACAATCCCGGGCGCAATGAGAGCGGTAATCACCCACTTCGTCTTGTAGACAAAAACGCGTAGAAAGTCGGTCTTGGCACGCACGTTTAGATGTAAAGCCGTGTAGATACAAGCACACGGAGTCAGACGCAGGTCTGGAGAATGGCCATGGTACCTCTGAACTCGGCCGCTGAGACCCCCGGCGGAGCGTAAATGGTGTGCAGCGCCGTCTCGTTGTTCTTGCTGGCTTGTATCAGTTCCCATGTTTCGTTATCGCTGACACTTTCTGCGGCGCAGCAGGCTGCGGACGGCGAGCGCGGCGAGTGTCCAAGGAACTCCATTTCTGAAGGAGAAAGAGGGAAGAACCGAAGGGTTGAAGATCAGGTTGTGGCGAAACAGCTCGAGATAGCAGAGGTGGTGAGACAGTAAAAAGAATTGAGCGAGAAGGAAGGATTCGTCATGACGGGAGGTGTAAGTTTGACGACCGGCTGTACTGGTGGTACAGAGCGGATTTAGCGACGCCGGCAGCTTTTGTCAGGTGAACATATGTCAGCCCTTGATACTTAAGGAGCCGTTGGTACTTGATAGGGTCATAACCCTGGAAAAGTCCTTATGAGAGAATTGGGCTGAAGAAAGGGTATGGTCGACCTAGGCGAAGCCAGGGGTTCTTATCGACTCGTTTCTTTTCAATTCTTCGAAGACTGGCTGAGATTTGGCCACACTGTCGCAAGCCCAGGATGGACTACTCCTTTTACCTCCCACAGTAGTTTGCCCAACAGTCCGGCGCTCTGTCCCATAGCTCACCTCCATGGGGCTGAGCTCCTGATGGATTACTGGCTGTTCCTCACAGTTGAAGCAATGTGGTGTGTCATGCAGGTTGGGCGCACACAGCTCACACCCATTGGCGGCTGAGCGTAACGCAGAGGCAATCGGCCAATCGCTCTGTTGTGAGAAGTGCCATAACGTTACCTTAGGCAGCTTTTATGAGCGTGGCCTGCCATTAGAGCTTGACATTTGATCAGGGAGTGTTGAGCTGTCAATCTGCTGCAGCTAATAGTAGGAACTTTCTCTTTGCAAGGTTCAGCAACACCATAAGCACGAAAACTGACTTCAAGATCAGAAGACAAAAGCAGGTTCAATCTTGGATCCAGGAGGCTCCTCGGGAGTAGTACCGTGATACGCACCTAGGCAGTCTGTTCCAGCCACTGCAGAAATCGAGTAATGTGGCGCCTTAGCGTTGAGCCTCAATCAATAGTCAATTCTCTCCGTAAAAGAGGAAGAGCTGTTGCTCTTCAGCTCAGACTAACCCTTTGAAGGTACGCCTTACTCTCAAGATCACTGTCCAGAAATTCAGCCGCACCTAAGCAAAAATCAACCTCAGTCTTCAGGTAGCCAAAAGCGGCCTCTTCCACAATAACCTTGCCCTGTTCATCCCCTGAGTTCTGGATCGCCTCCCAAGCTTCAACTCCGGTGTGGTTTATGAAGCTTGCAAAAGGGAGCGATTAGTTAAGTTATGGAACTCGAGTCGCCTTCGGCGTAACCCTCGACAAGCGAGTTCAAGCACCAACCCTTGAAGGATTCCAAATCGTCAGTACGACTCCTCAAACTCAAAACACCCGTCGTGGGCGCAGCCGGCAAACCTGATCCCGTCAGGTTCCAGCTCATCGAGGCCACGCTCAAAAACGCGCCTCGATATTGGGCTTTATCCTACGCCTGGAATGACGAGTTGCCAACCAAGCTGGTCTACTGCAACAACCAAAAGCTCCTCATCACGCCCAACTGCGCCGCCCCCCTACGCCAGCTCACCTCAGAGAGAATTCATCAGGTCCGCCTCATGTCCGACATCTACTCGTCGGCCGCCCATGTCATCGTCTGGCGGTTCTACACGCTCTTCCCTCCTTACATCTTTGACGACTGCGATGCCTTAGGCGCCGTGCTCAAGGCCTCGTGGAACACTCGGGTGTGGGCGCTGCAAGAGGTTGTGCTCGCTAGGCGGGCAACGGTCCGGGCAGGGCCTGGAGCTGTCCGGTGGTCAAAACTCGAGCGGCTCGCCAACGTCAACACGGCTAAGAACGCCGTGTCCGGGTTTACGCGATACCCGGGGGACGCGTTTGCTCGGTGCGGGCGGTGACGGCACTGCGGAACCTATTGACCTAGAAGCGGTTGCCGGCGCAGCAGTACCGGCTGCCGCGGGACCATCCGTTAGGCCCCTTCAAGGTGCCGCACGGGGTTGAGGTGGGAGTTACACACCACGTCTTGTTAGTGGGATCACTTGGGGCCAAAATCCCTCAGGATAAGCTGTATGGCCAGTTTGCCATCTTGCAGAGACTAGGGGTGAGGCTGGCGGATCCGTACTATGCCCGGCCTTTGCAGGACACCTTCAAGGATGCAGCGAGGGCTATCATCGAGCATGACTCGTCCTTGGAGTTGTTGTCTTACGTTTCGGCGGATAGCAAGGACAGGTCCCAAGACCAGCCAGATTTCAAGTTGCCGTTGTGGGTGCCGGACTTCGACTATGCATGGTTTTTCTGGGTCCCAGGCTCTGAATTTACGGCGGCGGCGGGAACAGCCAGGCACACTACAGGTTCGATGGCGACGGAAACTTTTTTTTCCACGCGCAGCGGGTGGACAGGATTCGGCAGAAAACCGGGACAATATCCTTCTTCGAGCAGCTTGTGAACTTCGTCAAGTCGAAGGGCACGGGCAGCCCAGTAGACATCATGGAGGTGATGCTTCAGCTTCAGGGCATGATTCGCTTTGCTCTTGCTGCCGAGGATGCCGCTGGGGGGAGCAGGGTGGAATCGTTGTGTATGGTGCTGATGCAGAATATCGCCCTCTCAGCTCGCTCATCCAGGGAGCAATGGGCCAGGCTGGTGAAGCTTGTCGAGATTTGGGCAGACGCCATTGCAGACGAGTTTGCAACGCCATCCTCTCTGCGAACTTCGCAACCCTCGGCGACAACTCCGGCAATCTCACTGGACAATGATAAACCGCCAACCCCAAGTCCCAATACAGCTAAAGCTGGCTCGGACTCTGACGACGAGGTGACCGACCCCATAGCCCCTCTCGCTCCTCTGATTGCCAAGCTCGACAGCGATCCTGCCAGCGTTGCAATCCAGGCAAGCGACAATCTTCCATGTGTGTGAGCCGGTATACCCTTTTATGGCTGTCTCAGAAGCCATCTTGCATCCAGAGATTGCACATTTGCTGCCGAAACCCTTCCAGGCCCCGCCACGTCCTGGACATCAGATTGAGCTGACGTTTTTGGTAATCAGCATATGGCCATTACACGCCTCGACGGCAACAGCCTCTTCATCACCGAGAGTGGCCGTCTGGGTGTAGCCACCAGCCATATCCTAGTGGGTGATGCTCTGTGCCTCGTGCCCGGCATGAGGCTACCTTTGATCGTGAGGGAAGTGGAAGGCGGCTATCGGCTCATTGGCTCGCGTTTCCTGGATGGCGCCATGAGAGGAGAACTGTGGAAGGCGGAGAAGATCTGAAAGAGTTTAAGATTGTGTGATACTATGAAGATCTAACCCAAGCACCAGATTGGAGCCTAATCAGATGACCATGCCAGGATTGGCCAGGCTGACCTACATGTACCTATCTTCAGTTGGCTGAGAACATTGTCAAGTGAGAAACCACGTGCGCTTTACGAGTCTCCAGAGTGCAGACTCAAGCATGTAATGAGTTCATTTTCTTGATTCTGTGCAAAGCACAGTCGCCTTATGCCGCAAGTCCCCTGAACAGTTACTCCGCAAGCCATTTGTTGGACGTGGATCTTCTTCTCTGTTGGCGCCGTCCTCTTCGGCGGAGTTTCCTCATTCGGGCACCGTCGTCTTGGCTCATGATGGCGACACACAATACGAGATGCGATACATAACTGAGGCAGCTCATGTTTACATTTCGGCGGCCATTATGGCCAGTAATGCCCAACTTAAGTATGTGCGTGTCTTGGGCCTGAACTAAGGTAGTTCACCTCAGAGAAGGCATCTGAGCTATGACAGAAACCGAACCACGTTACGACCGAGCAATGACCCAGCTACCTCAATTGTCATGATGACTACATGCCCATCCTCCGACCGAATTGACCTTCCCGAACACACCTTGCATAAACGACGCCCTATCTTCAGGACATCCTCGCCTTCTTCCTCTGCCTCTGTCATTTGCACCGATCCTGCACAGTCTTCAACAAACCAGGGCTCCCGTCCGCCAGGACATGATCCCATCATGATGCCATCCGATCTCCCACTTTCAGAACCTAGGGCCGCCCAGCCTGCGCGGTCACAAGAGCCAACTGTCGATTCAGCGATGTCCGAGTCCACGGCGAGGCAAATCTCCGGGGTCGCTCAGCTTGCCGTCATCTGCTTGACATGCCTGGTCATCGGCATGAACGACATCGCTTCTTCCATCCTGATTGAGTACCCAGGAAAAATGTGCTTTATTCTCCTTTCGAGCCCTTGAAGTTTCTCCTGTTACCTCTGTCTGACGGATTCATGGTCACAGCTCCATCACACAGCTCTTGTCCACCGCCCTCCCCTTCGCCGTTGGCTGCATCCTCACCGCCGGCTTCCTCGAACCCGCCGTACGACGTTTCCGAACATGCGGGTTGCCCAATATGGTCCTCTTTTTGACCAATATCTTGATAATCTTGCCCGCCCACATCGTCTTGAAGGACTCAGCGATCAGGGAAACAACAACACTCCCCCTTTCCGTCGCGGTCGGGTTTGCCATGGGCGTCGGTCATGGTGTCTGTCTGAGTACCGTCCTCCTTCTTTGCAAGAGGGCAGCCGTCACGCCAGGCACGGTGTACGGCATGGTTGCGCTGGGGTCTCTGCTTCTGACCGCGGCAGCGGCTCTCGATGCAGACAACCAGCGAGCCGGCGGACATATAAAGCAGCAACACATGATTGTCTTGAGCATGGTCGTGATCGCCATGGTGCCCCATTTCCTAGTCGGCAAGCTCCCCCCCATGGCTCGCGCGTCCGAGCAGGGAGGAGAAGAGACCGAGCTGAATCCCAAAGACGAGGAGAAGACCGCTGCGGAAAAGTACAACCTCGTCGCTACCTCTCCGTCCTTGCCCAACAGCACCAGCGGCTCCTACTACTACCCGCCTCTAGCAACCCGCAACACAATCCTCCTCGCCTTCTTCTCCCTCGCCCACCACGCCTTCGCGACCGCCGTCCCCACCTGGGTGGTCTCGTCGCCGTCGCCCTCCAAGTACCAACCACAGAGCGCACATGCTGCTGACGGGGACCGGTCTTCTGTGCCCGAGCACGTCGCAGCCATCGTCTTCTGGACGGGCCTCGCCGTGGGCCGGTTTGCGAGCTCGTCATTGCGCGAGGGGGGTGTCCTCCTCCTCCGCCGGGGGCCCAGCGGCATTAAGTGGCCCGTGTGCGGAATGCTGGCGGTCGCCTATCTCCTGGTATTTCGGTTTTACTGGGCTTTCACTTCGCCTGGAGACGTGGTCTTGTCATTGCTTACTTTTGGCTTCTTCCTGGGGCCAGTGTACCCCTTGGTGCTGGGTGTATTGCTGGATGAGATGGGTGAGCACGAGATGTTGGGTGGCGTGAGTCTCCTTGTTGCGTTTGGGAGCTCAGGCGGGGCCGGGGGCTTGGTTGGCAGTCAGCTGGTTGCACAGTGTGCTAAGACGCCGATTGCGTGGCATTACGTTGTTGGCCTGGGCCTTGTGGCAGGTATGGTGTTGTGTTTGATGGGCTTGCGGGATGAGTCGGCCAACAACGAGGAGGCAGCGGAGGCTGCTTGTTATCCATGATCGAAAGCTGCTCGGTGGCCTATGCAGGAGGAATTTGAGATCCATGGAATGCGTCTATGTCTATGGCTCTATTTTTGAATGCATCCCCTCATATCCAATGGCCCTCATCAGAACAGGTCCTCATTTTCGACCGGTGGCGGCTTCTGAAACGGTGAGCTTGCCGGCCACAATGTCCTTTACAGTCGCATGGATATCCGAGAAATCGTTGAACGTTGTGAACGGGACATTTTCCCTCTCGCAAAAGGTGACGAGATCTAGGAAGATCAGCACGCGCTCCTCAGTGAACAAAGAATACAACATACCGCGCCCTGCCTTGGCAAAGAGCAGGTCAGTCTCCTTAGCCGCCGACAGGTCAGACACGCCGTCACCGGCGTAGAAGAGAACTGGCCTCTCGTCGGCCGGGAGCCTGGCGTACGGGCGGATCTCGAGCGACTTGTCGTGGCCAAACCCGCTACAGTCTCTCGTCAGTAACTCCCTCGGCCATTCTCCAGAGCGAGTCGAGCAGCATACCTATCATCGTGATAGACAATCTGCCACCCCCCCGCCTCATTGATGCTCTTCCCCTCCCTCGGCGCAACATCGTTGCTCACAATCTGCAGCGTATCCACAGCCTCCTCGCCGAGCATATGCGCCAGAAGAGCGCGGATGATGGGCTTCATGCCTCCGCTCAGCACGACAATGGGCACGTTGTTGTCGCGGGCCCACTCGAAAAAGGCCTTGAAGCCCGGGTCGAGGGTAATGTTTTGGCGAAGGATGTCGATGCACTCGTCAAAGGGCGTGTTGATGCTGTCGAGCATGTCCCGGAAGGCGTCTCGGAAGTCGCGGCGGCCGTACAGCACGTCCTCGTTGCCCTTCTTGCGCAGGGCCGGGCCGTACCCGAGGTTGTCGGTGATGAAGTCATTGCTGTCCTGCTGAGTGATGGTGCCGTCAAAGTCCGTGAAGAAGATGAACTTGGGGTTCGTCTTGAGCGCGGGCAGCGCGATGGGGACCGTGGAACCCATCGTGGCGGAGTGTCGGCGTGAGGAGCGAGGTGATGAGTGAGTCCTGATCGAGGTCGGATGAAGTTCGGGGGACGAAGTCGAATCAGTACAGGAGGCTTGGTAGTCGCGAACCCTGGAAGGGTTTATCCACGCTCGGGTCTGGCTACAACAGGTGGGCGTCGAGGTGAGGGTGAGATTCCGCCGTGAACCGAGAATTCCATGAGTCCCTGACCGCCCGTTTTGGCAGCACCGCTCTGTGCCGCAACAGTGGGGTTCAAGTCCAGAGGTCCGGATCCGAGGCCGGTGTCGGCCCCGAGTCTAGCTGGACATTGGAGTTACAGCATTGTTCCAAATGAGCCTTCATACAGGTCACTTTGAGAACTAAGAAGCCTCCTCGGAACAGTACGCATATTGCATGGAAAGAAGCGTTCGTAGACCAGGTAATTCCAGCAACGTTGTTTCGACTAACGCGGTTATTCGCGTTGAGGGGCATGATCTGCCCCACCATAAAATTCCATGGCGGGGTGATGGGTGCCTTCAACCTCGCTCAGAGCCAGGAATCACGCTCCAGCCATGGGCAAACCAAAGCGCGCCGTCTTGGCCGCGGCGCAGGAGTCACTGACGCCTCCCGGCGAGTTGACCGACACCCAGTTCGTCGCCCGCGTCGTCAAGGCCGAGGGCAACAGCCTCTACACATGCGAGCTGCCCAACGGAAAGCCAATCCTGGTCGAGCTCGAACCCAAGTTCCGCAACACCATCTTCATTCGGCGTGGCGGATACGTGCTGGTTGATCTGGCCTCAGCCGAGGAGCGAGCCAAAACCAGCAGAGTAATGGGCGAGATAATCAACATCGTGCGGGACGAGAAGGAGTGGCGGAAGCAGCCTTATTGGTATGTTCTCATTGCGCCTGGGGTATCCGAGCAGCGTCTAACGTCGCTGTGCTGTGCAGGCCAAAGAAGTTCGTCAAGAACACGTACGGCGAGGACGAGGACGAGGACTCGAACGTGGGCAAGATGCCGCCTAGCGATTCAGAACAGGAGTGATGTTGCTCGAGCCCAAGGCAATGTCAAAAAACCCATACCGATCACCGCATCGCAGCCTCGTTCTTGGGTGCAGCCCTTCTCGGCTCCCAATCGTAGCGGGCGCCCGTCCATACAAGCGCCACGGTCAAGACCAGGACACCAACGACGGCACCGGAGCTGAGAGGTGTGCTGGGATACACATTCCACGCCCATTCTTGGATCGCCCAAAGGGCGTACTGAAAGACCGGGTGGACGCCGCTGCGCCAGAGGAGGAACGGGGTCGACCAAGCAAGATAGGCGTAGAACTGGTAGTGGAGGGAGCGTGCAAAGAGGAGGCCGACGACGTTGGCGGATAGGATGGTAGTCATAATA
Organism: Parathielavia appendiculata; assembly: GCF_033297405.1. Taxonomy (NCBI): domain Eukaryota; kingdom Fungi; phylum Ascomycota; class Sordariomycetes; order Sordariales; family Chaetomiaceae; genus Parathielavia; species Parathielavia appendiculata. The sequence continues at coordinate 2,670,205 of NW_026944222.1, forward strand.
AACCGGGGCGTGACGTCGCGTGAGATCGCCCGCTGCTCCTGCTGGGTGAAGGGTGACTTGCCAGACAGAATCGGAGTAACAATCTGCGACAGCGGTTTGCGAGCCAGCTTCAACCACCGGGCCGTGATAAACCCAGCTAAGACCACCGCATGCAAACTGAGCAGAGCCAGCGCGAGTCCCCTGCTGAGGAAGACCTCCTCCCCCACAAACCGCCAGTTGACAGTCCACTTGAACATGAATTGCCGAGACAGCTCAAACGCACGCCCAAGGTAGCCCCAGGGGTTGTGCGCAAGGAAGGGCACGGCAACAAGGACCTGCACCAGGGCCATCATCGACGCCAGCCGCAAGCTAGTCTCAAACCCCGCACCAAGCAGCAACACAACCCCAACCGCCGGTAGCACCAGCAGCAGCGACATCTTGACGCCCAGCCCCAGGGTGCACATCAACGCACCAGCCCCCCAGGCGCGGCGCTGCCAAAAGAAGATCGCCAGCCACAGAAACAGCGCCGCGAAGCAGTCGTTGAAGCACCGCAGCACAAAGACACTGTGCAGCCGCTTGGACAGGACGAGCATCGGGAAGACGTACGGCGGCGCCCGCGCCCGCGTATAACACGCCATGACCACGGCCAGCGCGGCCAGGTACACGGCGGCGAACAATTGCTGCGCCAGCAGGATGTTTTGACCTCGGTCGGTGAGGTGGTACAGCCCCGTGTAGATCCAGACATGCGCCGCCGGGTAGACCAGCGGGCCCGTGTCGCCGCGGATGAGTGTGTAGTCGCGCTCGCCCGAGAGGAAATGGGCGATTTGCTGCATGTAGGCCATCCAGTCGATCTCGGTGTCTTGGTTTGGGGTCAGATTTGTGCATGTCACGGGTTGGGAATATGTGGGGAGTTGGTGGAGGGCTTACACGGGACCTTCCAGATAATTACGGCGCAGAGGAGCGCGTCGGTGAGGAAGAGGAGCGGTGGGATAACACAGGAGAGGGCATGGCGGCCGTTGAGAATGTCGAGTGCTAGCTGCGCTGCGCGGATTGGGAGGGCTGGCGGGCTTTTGGCCATTGTTGCTGTTGTTGGGTTGCCGTCAACCCTGAAAGTCGTGAAAAAAGGAGCGTTTACGGATACGGAGAATATGGAGCTTCAGGAGCTGTCTCCGAAGCTCTTGGCAAGTGACCGCTCTTAGCGGGCTCCGGGTACGGCATCCGTCGCAGGGAGAGCATGATATGAACCATGAAACCCTGACGATCAACCACCGCAAATTTTTATGTAGATTCCACGTCTGGTTACGCGCAAGGTTCAGGTAATCACCACGCTACCTGGGCCTGTCAATCTGACTGTCGAGATCCGACCATGCGATTGCAAGCGTACAACAAACCATGCAGGGAGTCGAAGGGACCCCGCTGATAACGAGCCTGGCTATTCTCCAAGAGGCAGACCACATACCAATGAATCCAAGGGACGAATTCCAGCCCTGCGACGGGAGCAGGAGGTATGGCGTAGTGGTGAGAACGGCAGAAATTGAAAGGGGCTGGAATTAAGTACAATAATTCCAACAAATGATGACCAGGAGTCTCAACGGTTAGGACTGGGAAGCCTGTTGAAACCATTCCAGGTTTGCGGCAGTGGAAAGTCATGGGTTGAACTCAAAAGCAGTTGTCCGTACAGCCCCTGCTCGGTGGTTGGCACCGCAGCCTGCCCCGGGGCGTGGTCTGCAACTTGGGGAATAACTACAGATGTACGTCCGTACATACTGTGTACATTTGCATGCTCCATGCCGAAACGGGCAGGCAACAAGCTGAGCGACATCCGTTCTCGGACCGCGTTAAGGAGATACTGACCGACTTCCGATGTTACTTCTCCCATGCGTGACGGCGAGGGGTCAGCCGGTGAGCGGCGTGCGGGGGCTGCATGCACTACGGATGTCCCGTATTCGTAAGGTAGAGAGTCTATGGAGCACAACGATACGGTGCCGCAATCAGGGTAGCCTGTATCTTGGCCTGATTTTGAACTCGCCCGCCAGATTGCGTGGGGCCAAGGAGGCATCAGGAGTTGCTGAGAATCGTGGAAGCGGCCCGCCATTGTCTGCCCTGTTCGCAATGAACCGTTCGCAATGAACCGCCCTCTATGCGCGTTCGAGGACTATGCAGTGCTGGGTTGGTCCACTGCAGTCCTCGGACGGGAGAGCGTCCCGTCGTCAGCCTGACAGTCAACCCTGCCGCCGTAGAGGCGACCCTTCCATGCCGTATTCTAGGATGGTTTGCCATGGCGGGGCTCCATGAATTAGGATGGGGCACTACAGACAGTCGCCGCCTCGAAGCACGGCTAACCCCGGCACTCATCTTGAGTGCCCAGCTGGCTTTTAGGGCGTGAACCCGTCGACTTTTGGGGACTTTGGGTCACCATAAGTACCTGCCCGATTGTCATCACAACCCGATCGCCGAACAGACATCTGTGGCAGTCCAGTTTCCCATCGAAGTACTTCAATCTAATAAACCTCCAAATGCCCAACATCGTCGTCCTCGGGTAAGCTCCGGTACCGGGAATCAGGACAATTACGGAACCCATCAGCTAACCAACAACAGAGCCGGTGTCAGCGGCCTCACATGCGCCCTGCTGCTGTCAAAGCAAAAGGGCAATGCTGTGACGGTGGTTGCAAAGCACATGCCCGGCGACTATGACATCGAGTATACCTCGCCCTGGGCCGGCGCCAACGTGCTTCCGTATGCCACCTCCTCCATCATCCTTACTGGGCGTTGCCTTATCCGTCTGACACCACTGTGCAGCATGGCTCTCGACCATGATAGCCGCTGGGAACGGCGAACCTGGCCCGAACTGCGCCGTCTAGCCGCCGAGGTCCCCGAAGCAGGTTTACATGTCCAAAGTCAGTTCCCCCTTCCTTTCCCCAGGCACCACCTATCCCTGTCCAGCCCTACCAATCTAACCACCTTCCCAGCCGCCCGCGTCCTCCGCCGGCAAGCCGACGTCGCCGCAGACCTCGTCAAGGCCGCCCTCGGCGACGGCGGCCTCTTCGACCTCTCGCCATGGTACAGAGAAGTAATGGGCCGCTTCCGCGACATCCCGCCCTCGGAACTGCCCCCGGGCATGCACTCGGGCTGCGAGTTCACCTCGGTCTGCATCAACACTGCCATCTACCTGCCCTGGCTGGTCGGCCAGTGCGCCAAGCACGGGGTGCGCTTCCGGCGCGCCGTGCTCAAGCACGTCTCGGAAGCCGCCGGGATGAGCCACACCGGCCAAAAGGCGGATATCGTTGTCAATGCTTCCGGGCTGCTGGCGTGTAAGCTGGGCGGGGTCATGGATAGCAGGGTGTATCCCGCCCGGGGGCAGATCGTGCTGGTGAGGAACGAGGCCGACGGGATCATGCCGACGACGAGCGGGTGCGACGACGGGTTTGATGAGCTTGTGTATGTGATGCAGCGGGCGCTGGGCGGTGGGACGGTACTGGGGGGAACGTACCAGAGGGGGAACTGGGATCCGAATCCGGATCCGAACATCGCGATGCGGATTATGAAGAGGGCGGTCGAGACACACCCGGAGTTGACGGGCGGGAAGGGAGTGGAGGGGCTGGATATCATCAGACATGGGGTTGGGCTGCGGCCGGCGAGGGAAGGGGGCGTCAGGATCGAGAAGGAGATGATTGATGGGACGTGGGTGGTCCATAACTATGGGCATGCCGGCTGGGGATATCAGGGGAGCTATGGCTGCGCTGAGAGAGTGGTTGAGCTGGTGGACGAGATCGTGGGGAAAACGAAACGGGCATCAAAGCTGTAGTTTCTCCGAGAACTGAAGCAGACAACTTACAGCTATTTAGCTGGGGGACTGGGATATGAGAGATGGTTTAAAGCACGGATTAACTGGCTGGTGACTTGGAGCATAAGACGGTGAGATACGGGTGGATGGGAGCTTGGCTTGTCGTTGGGAACAGTAAGCGTATTCCTGAAGCAAGATACTGTGGCTAAAGCACCTACCTATTTATCGAGAGAAGATTCAGCAAGGTTAAATGAAACCTAGGACATCTCTCCAATCTGGCTGTCTATACTAACACCCACCAAACGCAGTACGTCCTGAAACTTGCTGTTCCAGAATGCTCGATACCCGGGAACCCCGGCTCTTTAAGCCTCTCACAATGTGGAGAGAATAACCCGTCCAGTAGCAGAAGGCCAGGACAACGGTAAAGAATCCAGTCTGTGCCGCAGACATCCAATACACTAAGCAACCCCTGCCGGTACAAGGAGATTGGTATAAACGTAATAGAGCTGTCAAGCAAACAGGATAATCTTCCTGAATTTCCAATCCATGCCCCTTCAACGCTGAACGGCGCCACTAGATGTCGAGGCTGTCAAGGTCGTTTTCCAACCCTGTCGGCGTCAACCGATCCCTCCCACGGTACTCGGCCTTCGAAAAGGGAGCATACCGGCTAGGCCGCCCTGAGGGTTTTGTCAGATCGTGGTACATGGCCTCAGGATTGTGTTCACGACGGTGCGGGGGGGTCCCGGCGGGGAGCCGGCAGTGTAGGGGCCGTCAGGGGTAAGGCGGTGCTAAATCAGGGGGTGCCGGATGGCGAGCTATAGTTTGTCGGGGTAGTTGCCGAAGCGGTGCGGGTACCCGAGCTTTCGGTCATGCACCACTTCTGCCAGGATGGCGATGGCTTGCGAGCGCACTCCGAACGCGCTAATGCGCCTGAGGGGTTCGTCGTTGGGGAGGTTCGTGAACAAGAACTGGGAAGTGTGGACTCGGGTTAGTAGAGCTCGCACATCGGATAGGACCACTTTGGACTGCGAAACATGGAGTAGTACTAAGGTATTGACTTACATGGGATACTTCGCTCACTTGGGACTCGTGTGATGGGCTCTTGATGCCAGACAAGCGCGTCGGGACCACAGTAGCGGTGTCCTCTTCGTTCTCGTCCTCGCCCTCGTCCTCGTCCAAATCCTTGCCACTGCGAGTCTGCCACCACCATCTCCATCCACCCATTCTTGCAGTGACTTTCAAATAGGTCTCGGCAAATGGGATATGTTCCGGGCTCGCCGAGGCGCTGATGGAATTCTCAGGATGAATTCCTCAGGATTTCCGAGCTCGATTGGAGGACACGCTGCCCAAGGAAACCAAGGGGGTGAAAAGGGCGGCGAGGTAGACTCAGAAAGTGTAGTAGGCTCCGAGGACGAGCCAGACCGAGACGAAGCAAGGCTTATTATCTAGGTGAAGCCGGTGGAGCCTGCATCCATTTGTTGAAGATGGTGAAGTCCTGGGATACTCGTATTGATGGTACTAGAGGAGGTGGCAGGTGAATGCAGAGCATCACAAACGCAGCTGATGGCATCCGGCGCCTGGCTCATATATGCTCGTGCCGACCATCACTGCGCAGCTCATTCTCCTGCTACATGTATCTCCATCTGGGGTTGACCCGATGGCCTCCTGAAACCTCCATCGAGACCGCCTGGACAGCCTCTTCTGAGGAGCCTTGCATAATGCTGTCAGGAACGAACAAAGAAAACTGCCGTTACACAAATCAATTGTCTAATCCCCGCCTGGTTGAGCTTGCAGCCCCTGACCAACAACATTTGCTTAGGCCTCACCCACGAGCCACACGACAGGACAAGGCCTCCGCTAGGGCAATTCACGACTTGATGCATCTCCTAGGCGAGGCTTTTCGAACATGAGGCTGAATTGCGTTGATACTGGGTTGTAACTAACACTGCAGTGATGATTCAGTGTATAGAATCTGGTCCTATTCCATGAGCTACACATGTACGCTGGAGCCCTTATTACTCGTCATCAGAAGTGAACGCTGAATCATGTAAGGTCCAGAGTGTTGAATTCTGCTTGGTTGACATCTTTGATAGCCCAAGTTCTCCTGCCCACGCTGATGTATAGGGCCTTCATGGGCTTCAAGCTAAGGTTTCGTTCCGTTTCAGTCACCATGGCAGTCATGACAACAAAGGGACAAAAGAGGGCGAAGACAAGGTATTGATTATAGATTCAGTTTAAAACCAGACAGAAACCCAGTACTAGCAGTCTATAAGTTAGATCAAACTCAGGCTGAAATCCTGATGTGCCATGCCCAACCACTTCCGTGACATTCCCATGTTTTTCCAAAACCCACCAAAACAATTTTCAGATCAACCATATGACCCTGCCCATCCCGTTTGAAATAATCTTTTCTCAAGGTGACCGCTTCCCAGGGTGCTTGTCCCTGACGGCACCGTGCTCTGTTCAGTTCTATCATGCTCGACCCTAGCCCGTGCCCGAGCATCAACCATTCTCTAGCATCTCCCACCTTAAGTACGGTAGGTACTCCTGATTTTTCTCCTGGGTTGTCTCACCCTGTTCTCCACAATCTCCGCCCTCGCCCGGTAATTCCCCAGCGCAAAAGGAGGCCGCGTGCCCGGCGGTAGCGGCGACTGCGTCGGATCATGATACACCACCTCGGGGCGGTCCCAATTCCCGGGACTCACCACGATCCTCGCCTGCCCCGCATGTCTTCCGGGACTCCATGCCATAACATCATCGGGCAACAGGGGATGCTCAAACAGCGGGTCATGATTGTACTGGAAGGGGAGCCGCTCTGGTACGTTGTTGAACTGGTGCGGGTAGGGATGCGCCGGTAGGAAGATTCGGTTTCGGATGGCTCTTGCTTGCCCGCGGACCAAGGAAGCGGGGACCCGGCGTAGGGGGTGGGTTTCGTCAAGGTTGGGGAGGGACCACTTGGCGCAGGAAGGGATGGGTTAGTATTTAGGGGTACATAAGGTAGCCGGAAGCCGGAAGCTTTCACTACTACTCCTTGCGGATTTACGTGGGAGCTTATGTGAGAGACACCTGAGTATTCGGAGGGGTTCGGACTGGTGAAGGAGCCCGGATGATTTTGGGTTTGGGATCTGAAGAGTCCGTCGCCATTTACCTCGACTACATCACCGGCGAGAGATGTGCTGCGGCCTCCGCCCGGGCTTGGAGGTAGGGCTGGGCCAGAGTTGTGTCATTGGGGTTGAAATGATGGGATGGAGCTGCGGAACTGAGATCGTTGGCTGGTCTCGGGTCGTGCACAACGATGGGTGTGTAATAAGTGACGAGTTGCCAGCGGTGCGGCACCATCGCCTTCATACTGGTATCATGACGGTATACTGGAACGACCGCAGATACAGGTACGTAGTCCTGGTAGGAAAGCGCTGGTTCGAGGAATACGTGCCCAAAGGGACGGGGAGATTCTTGCTCAGCCAGACGTGGAGGGTCAGATGAAGGAGGCTCCTCTGCTGCATAGCCCTGGAAGATAAAGGAGGTCTCAGGGTGGAACGTGGGGCAGTAATCCTCCGAGAAGTTAGGGTTGTAAGTCGGGCGCAGAGGTGTCCGTGGGTCAGGGCAGGGCTCAGAAGAAGTATCAAAATAACGGCGATCCATATTCCTAAGGGGTGCTTCAAGGCGTTGGTGAGAGCCTGCAATGCAGTAGAAAGGTCGATCTAAAAACACCCCAAGAGAGTTTGAACGGAGGCGTGGACAGTGAAGATGACATCATCGGCCTTGACAAAGGGATGGAGCATATATTTATGCCCGTCATGGATGACGGAACGGATGCATCACACAGGAACGTCTGCTCAAGAGCCCGGTGACTGAGACTGACTGTCTGTCAATCGAAACCTCCATCCTCCCCTTCAAATGCAGTGTCCTACACAAACGTGTTTGAAACGGACAAAGAAGACAGCCGTTACACAGACACACCGCTCTAGAGGAGGTTATCTGATGGATAACACTCGCTTAGCCGGAGCTGCAGCCGCATGATGGATTGTTGCTGCGCAAGGCAGTCGTAGGCCTGCCTGTGAGGCCTCCTTGCACAGACAGGATGCAATTGTTGTCTGCCAGGTTGGACAACACGCTACATCGTGCACCTGAACTCAAAGTTCGAACAAGCTGCTATGCTGTCAACGTAAGATGAGTAAATGTGAGTGAGTAATATGTCCTAGGGTTTTTGCTCCAAACGTACCACGGTAGAACTTAGGTCGGCCGTTGACTTACTTGCTCTTAACAGTGCTAAGTAGCAGATAAACAGCGATGAATGGATGCGGTGCGGAGCGAAGACATGTTGAGAACGGGGTTTAGACCTATTTCGTTTCATCTGTTGCCAATCCTTCTGTTAACTAGCTGCTGTGTGTGAATGACGGGTCTTTCATGTCTTCGTCTTTCTCTCCGTCCGGAAAACCTCAAGACGATTCACGTCACCCACAATTCTCACAGTCTGCACACGCCCTAGACGATATCCATCTCCTTTGATTCTCCCTCCCTCCACATTTCTCCTTCCATCATGCCATAGACATAACAATCGCCTACCAACTTCCATCCCTTGCCCTCCCTCTGAACCACAAATGGACACGGACTCCCCTTGAACAACGCAATCTCGTGCTCGGGCAAGGTATTGTGCGGGACTAACGCGAGCCTTCCGTCTTCCAATCTCGCCATGCCGTAGTCCAAGGGTGTGATAAGTGCCGCGTCCAGCCACTTTGGCTTTGCCGGCAAAAGAATGTTCCAATTCCCATACGTGGCGAGGGCCATCCAAAAGAGGCTCATCGGCCTCAACCATTCGGGAACGGTGATGTATGCGTATGCCATTCCGAGGGCAAGGAATAGTTGTACGAGCGCTATGACAGCGGCAAAAAGAGGGAGTGCGCCTTTGTGGTGATCGTAGCTGAATCCGAGGAGAAGCCAGTGAAGACCGGGGAAGCGTTGGTTGATGCTGAGGAAGCCCATCAGGCGGAGAACGGGATTCCACCACAGGGCATTGCGCAGCGCCCTGAATTCTTCGACCATCTCAGCGGTGAGGTCGCCAGGGGTATTGTCAGTGAGCACGTGCACGAAAAAGTCGCAGCCGCGCCGACCTTTCATGAGGGTCGTGAACATGGCCGTCAACTCGTCGACTTTTTCCCTTTGGGCACCATCTGAGCCTAGCCATGTCCCATGAGACTCTGCGAGGCGTGCCCATTCCAAACAGATATCCAACGCACTTCCCTTTCTATAGGTGTTTACCGGCCACATGAGAAACAGCGCACGAGAGGGGTAAAATAGCAGGGTGCGAAAGAAATGTGTTGTGGCTTCGCCGGAGAACATGAATTCGTTCCAGGAGCCCGGGGGTCGGGGCTCCAACGAACCTCTAGGATGTTCAAGTCGTGCGTATTGATGGTGGAGCTCTAGCGCTCGGCAGACTATCGCGATCCGTCCGGCCGTCATGCCATGGAGCACGAGTGTCCGGCCTGATGGACCATCGCGAAGAAGAGGGGTCGGGCATCGCGAATCCCCTGACGCCCGATAGCCGCGGTATATCTCGGGCCTGGTGTCACCAAAGCGATGGTAGGGGACCCCGCTGGTCAAGCCGAACCGAGGGGAAGGTAGCTTGGAGGCGTCGTATGCCCAATCAGGTACCCAGGACGGGAGGTCAGGTTGTCTGGTCAGGCAAGCCGGCGCCAGGCAGTGAACCAGCAAGGTTAGGTCGCGTGTCTGCTGCAGCAGCGCAAACATGACCCTAGTATAACACTCAACGGTCGAAACCTTGTAGAGATCATCGGCATCCCCGCTGACAAGTCCGCGGTCTTCTGCGGGAGCCAGCCCTAACAACGAGTAAACCTTGTCTCGCGGATTCGATGCCTGAGACCATCGGAACTGCACGAGAAGTTGCGCCAGGCTCGGACCTCCCCGTCCTCCATGATGGTGGAAAATGGTTGTCAGACGAATCAGACCACGAAAGTTCGGGCCGACTTCCCGCACAACCCACTTCATACAGTGTTCCAACATGAGCAGAAAGTGCTTGAAGTCGGTCCAGGATAGCCAATATCCGTTCGCCAGTATCCGTGCTTCTCTTGCCAGACACATTTCCTGGATGATCCACACGCGACTCCAGTACGGCTGCCGGAAGAGCTGTAGGAGACCGTCCATAATGCTCGGCGGGAAGATCTCCCGGTTGCCCTTCTGGAGAGCGACCTGTATGGCCATGGCTTGTAGCAGGTCCCACGCCTCCTCCGGGTAATTGTCTGTCAGGCCCGCCTCGATTTTGATCCTGCGTGCAGCAAGGTTCCACCGCAAGGCGTAAAGTTCGCAGGCTTCGAAACACTGCTTGACGTTCTTTGGGAGAAGTGGCGGCTCGAGCCAAATCAAGACTTCCTGGGCTCGGGAATAGATGTCGCGCATGATGGCGACTTGGTGTGCCTGCTCGACTATGTCGCGTTGATTGATGCAGATGGCGTCAATCCAGATGGTGAGTCCGTTGGGATATGCCGACTTGAGGTCGTCCAGGGCTGTATGGAGGTTTCGGGTGACGTGGATCTCGACTCCGTTGCAATGAACAGGAAGGGTATCACTTGGGTTTCCCCAATGATAGGAAAGTGCCTTGTAATTGGGACATGCCGCCAAAGTGGTGTTGCTAAGATGCCAGGACTGGTCATCGGCTAGGGTGAGAAGGCGTATGGAGGCGCCTTCTGGACCTCTATTGCGCGGCAGTTTCAAGTCAGCGTAAAGGGGTTGTGAGGCCATCGGGTATAGGGTCGACACTGGCAAATCGCCAGGTACTTGTACATACGAAATGGATGCTGAGTAGGAAAGCGATATATGGTTGGGCTCCTGAATGCGGGGAAATCACTGAAGACCCCGAGTTGCTTACTGCACAGGAGTGCTTGGTCTTGAGGCGAAGCTGGGACGCCCAGGAGACAGCCTCAGCCAAGTCCCAGTCTAGCCACTCCAGGGAGACCTATATTGAATGCTACTGGAATCCCGCCAGCTCGTCTCTTTCGCCGGATATGTCGAGGGGAACAAGCTGACGCAAGGCTAATAAACGAACACCATGCTGGGCTATCCTGCAGGATGAAATTGCTGGAAGGATAGCTTCCGACATGTTTCAATGTATGAGACGAAAATGTCATGCCATTATTGGTAAAAGATTAGGGCTGAGGTGTGAGCTTCTTAGATATTGCGAGGCCAGAGAGCAAGTAGGTGGATGAAGTATTTCTTAAATGTTTCATACACTTTTATGGGCCGATGGTCTAGTGGTATGATTCTCGCTTAGGGCTACCAAACCTGAAGCATTGATGCGAGAGGTCCCGGGTTCGATCCCCGGTTGGCCCCAATTTTGCTGTTTATTTTTTATGTCTGATCAGGGAGGTATCCAGGGACTGTTGTGAAGCCTTTTGTCCATTGCAACAAATGAGTCAAAAACCTCACTCCTTTCGCTGTTATTTTGCCTGTCCCCGCCGTTGGTATCACATGATCGGATTCGCTAAACCTCGTAGCTGTCTTACCCTGCCTTTGGCGATGACCACACTAAAGCAGGAAGAGGAACTGTCGCCGACTGCCAGCTCTGGTAAGCTTATGTTTCAGAGCTTTGTCCGGTATTGGAATAGTTGGCATTGATTAATGTCGGTCACCGTCTTCCTATCCTTGGTATAAACAAAGAAACCCAAACCTCCGGCGCAAAGCAGAATGCCAACCCTTGGATGCCCTGGTCTCTTATGGAGCAAAACTGCAGTATGGACGGCCGCGCACGCCTCCCCAACACCCCACTCCCCCATTTCAGCCGAAACCTTCCGCCTATCTCCCGTGTTCCCTATAAACACCCTGAGTTTTCCTAGGCAAGCCTACTCATTCTTCGTCGAGGACTCAGCCGTGGCGGGGGAGTCGGCTTTGTCGGAGGACTCGGCCTTATCGGCGGCCAAGGCGGCCTCGGCGGCGTCCATATTCTCGCCCTTTTCCGGGTTGTACTTCTTAAGCAGGTTGAGCAGAGCCGGCGGGTTGGCGCCGAGAAACTCATCGACCTTCTCGCCGTCCTTAAAGACAACGAAGGTGGGCATGGCGCGGATGCCGAGCTTCTCCGCGAGATCGGGAACGGCGTCGACGTCGAACTTGGCAAAGTAGGTCTTGCCCTTGTACTCGGGGTCCTGGGCCCATCTATACAGCAAGAGAGGAGGGAGTTAGTCGTAGATGTTTGTTACTGGGCGGAGGTGGAGGGGCGAAGAGGGTGTGCGAACCGAGCGACTTGGGGCGCAATCGCCTTGCAAGGACCGCACCATGTGGCGAAGGCGTCGAGAAGGACGACGTGATTCTTCGCGATTGTCTGCTTGAACTGGTCGACCCTGGAGCACAGAGCTGGGTTAGTGATTCTCTGCGTAATCCAAGCAGCAGGAGGGGATAAACCACCTCGCGATCTGAAGGGCAAGAGACTCACGAATCGATGATATGGACCGTCATCTTGGACGAGCTGGTGGTAAATTGTCTTGGGGTAATTGGTATGATAGTTGACGGAGTTCCTCGAAGGGTCCTAACGGCGGGTCGCAGAAGTCTCGATGTCATTTGGAAAGAGGGGATTGCATGACGGAAGGAAAGGTGAGGTTATTAAAGACTTTCGACAGGATCTTGGGCTAGAGTGGATGCTTCTGGGCCAATGATGTAATCCAGGACCTCTCCGGATTTGTCAGTGCATGACGGCGCTTTGCCCCACCGGGCTCAGGAACACGCTGCATTCAGGGTCCATGATGCCACATCTTGCTCCCATTCATGTACGTGTATTTCATCCTGCCGGGACCTTACTAAGAGATGACCCCTTTGTTTCTCGCCGGCCCGAGAATGCGACTCCTTTGTTCCGCGGTGAAGCTGTACTGATTTCTCATCAACGACTTATCGATGCGGTTCATAAACCCCTATCCATACTCAGCAGCTAGTCAGCACACTACTACGAAGAAATTCCTTTCCGGTTCAATTTAGAAACTCCGAAGCACCTTATGCCGTGAAACCACTATTGGTACGGACGTACAGTACGTGTCTGAAAGTTTGGAGCACCCCACACCAACTACCGCCAGTGTGACGAATCTCGAAGCCCCAACTTCTGGAAGGGACTCCTGAAGGCTATAATTGACAACGGGGTGAGGTTCGGTGAAGCCAAAGGGTTCACAACAAGTGCACAAGCAATTGTCTCAACAGTAGATATGGCTGACTGCTTGTATTGCTTACTGAGGAAACTACTGTGATGCCCGTGGCTCTGGGGATCGTGAGCTATATACAGCTTCCTCTCCTACTGTGCTTAGGAGCGCTCGTCGCCTCCATCGCTCCTTCCATGGAGCGAATGCTTGACTTCGCGCTCCCGTCGTGATTGGCTATACTCCTGTTCTGAATGATTAGCTCGGGACGCTCCCCTCGCGGCCCCACCAGATTTCTGCATACGGCCATATTCGTGACACACACACAGGCTCACTAAGGAAGATGCACCGAATCTACAACGAGAAGCAGGCAAGACGACTGTATTGTGCGTGCATCACTTGACCAACTGACTGATTCTTGGGAGAGCGAAGTTCCAAGTTCTAATCTGAGTCTCCCGCTCTCCAGATATCCTCACTCTGTTGCGAGTCATGTCGCTTCGCCATGAAATCCACAGTCTCTCGCCTGCCAATAACCCAAGTGTAGGGCTCACATTGGGGCCCGTGACATGTACTCTGTTTTCTATTTTCTTTCTCTTTAACTTGACCTTTATCTTTCTTTTTATCTTTAATCTTTGTGTTTTTAGTCTTCCTTTACTTAACGTTGACTTTTTTGGTATTTTTCTTTTCTGTTTTCTTCATCTTGCTCTCTCTCTTTATATTCCCTTATTATCTTTTATATCGTTAACGTTATGTTTTTTCCCGCTCTCTCTTTTTTTTTCATATTCCTTGCTTACTTTTGTCCCATTAATATCTACAGTAATAGGCCCCATGTGCCACGCTAATGATCAACCCAAAGTCGGATTGTAACCAATTCGCGCCAGGAAACGGGGGGGACTCATTGGGCAAACTCTAGCCTCCCTTTTGGCTTGCTACAGTACATACTTCTCTGCGTGCATGCATATTTTTCTGTTTGTTTGCATGCCTCCTGGTGCCCCGGCATGCTGAGCTTTTTCTGCCCAATCAATTGTTAGTAATCCGTACAGTTGCTTCGCATGCAGGGTCAGAGAGGACCACAGCGGGGAATGCAGTTAGGTTGAATGACCCTCAGTTGCTATTAAAATATATGGTTGGCATGTGCTTGCTGCCAATCGCCTTAGGTACAGTACCTTTTCCGCTCCGGCTCCCATCTCTGGAATCCCAAGACACTCCCATGCTGTACCTTGGATACTTCTGCCTACGTGAAAACCACATTCTGACACGCCGCCCCAACCTCGCACTTCTCATACAAACTCAACCACGCGTCCCCCCCGCAAAACTGCGCCTGGTCCCCCATGCAGCGGTAGTCGCACTTCGCCAGGCTGGCGAGCGTCGTCGCGGGCCGGCGCGTCTCGGCAAACGAGTTGCCGCACCAGCATTCGCGCCGCCACTCGGTGCCGGCGTACTTGAACCCGCGCGCCGTGCAAAACGCCGTGCACCGCTCGTTGGTCATGGCGTCGGACGACTCGGTCGCGCCCGACAGCGTCCGGAACGCGCCGTCGCTCGTCCACCGCTCCTCGGGGGCGCAGCCTAGGAAGCGAAAGCCCTGGGCCGTCATGTCCGTGAAGAGGCTGCTCGGGTTAGGGGTCGAGGTGGCGGTGGAGGAGGTGGTGCTGGTGGTGGTGGAGGCCGCGGACGAGGTGGCGGGGATGGTGGAGGTCGAGAGCGTGGTGCTGCTTTGCGGGGGCAGGCCGTCCGTGGGGATGACCACGAGAGTTACTTTAATGCATTCGCGGTTGACGTCGATGACTAGGATGGTGTTAGTGGAGCCGAAAAGCCGTGATGGTTGATGGGATCGACATACGCGTGTTACCCGGGGGGGAATAACGGAACTCGTGGCTGCCGTCAAAGGCGTGGCGAACGCATATGTGGCCGCCGGCGGGCTGGTTCTGCCAAGTGACGAACTGCAGCTCGATCTGAAGCTCGTCCGTGTCGGGGTTGCAGGCGTAGGTGGGCTGAAAGATGGCTCGGGGGTCACCACGGCCCGTCATGAACAGTTTGGTGGTGTGGTCGATCTCGGAGAACTAGGGAGGTCAACTTGGTGGTGCTGGCAGTGACACAAGCAGATGGTCATACCTCGCCGCCTATCACGGCGCGGACGCCATTGGGGACGTGGTTGATGACACCGTCAACCAGTGTCAGGTCGAATGTTGGCACGCCGACAGGGCCGATGAACAGATGACGGTCGCCGCCTCCGGCCTCAAGCAGGTTCATGTACTTGTTATGCACCTCGGGCCGGGAGGCATTCTGAACCTGGGCACGAAAAGGGTAGGCAATGTTGTTGGGGAGGCTCTCGGTCGGGATAGTGCAGGCTGAGGTCACAGCGGCCCCAGCGAGCAGGGCCGAGATGCTCCTTCGGTTCAACATCTTGGTTCTTGGGTGGGAGTACTGCAACGATCGAAGTCGGTTGGACCACCAGAACGAGACCAAAGGACGCCTTCTTATGGGCGCTGCGAATTCGGACGTCGAGAACCCCGAACGAAGAGCCGCGAGGTCGCCGACAATGCAGCCTGCTCCCAATATTTACATGATGCGCCATTCAGCTGCACAGCCTGCAGGTTGCCCAGGCTCTTGCATGGCCAGCTGAGGGACAGCTCAACACACGCACAATCCTGACCATGCTGGAGTGGTCAGATCCTGCTTCCCAAGGCCTTGGCAGCCAGCTCTGCTAACGGCTTTTGGCAATAAACTAACGTAACGTCATCCTGGTCGTGTCACTGCGTTGAGACCTGCAGGACAACCCCTTGCCGCTGCTGAGTGTTTCAGGGACCTGGCCTTGGCACCTGCTCTTTTTCGATCCTCTGAGAAGCCGTGCAGCGAGTTACAGCTCTGCAAGCATCTCAAACTCCGATCCGAGCCCGCCAGCCGCACCCTTGGCTTCGTATAGGTATTCTGGGGATGTGGCGGGTGATCGGAGACAATTCGCTGCTGCTACGCCGATTTCAGTACTTGCGCGGCCAGGGCCATCTGCAGGCTGACCTCAGCCTGTCGACTACAGCAGTAGCTGTTGAGCTTTTCGTTCGTTTGCCTACAACTAAACATTGAGTGGAGGAGCCCATTAGGTACTGTAGTCCTTCTGCTTGGAGAGCATAGCACAATGATGGGAGGGCTTTCAATTAGTGAGACAGCCGGCTGAGGAAACCTGTGACTATGTGTAGGCGCTGGTAGGCAAGGTATCTTCGCCTGCGAGGCCGCATCACCCAACGACCCGCAGTTGGTGCATGCTGCAGTTGGGTTTAACTGGTGGTTCGGAAATTGATTTGTGACACTGTGACTTGCGGGGCACTCAGCCCAGAGAGCCATGATGAAATGATTGCGGCTGCCATCCATACCTGGTACAGAGACCGACACTTGATATTGGGGGAGGCGTATTAAGTACAAGTACAACCATTCAAAATTTGAGTCCATGCTGGTCACACAGCGCAGTGGGCACATCCGTTCAGTGTCCCTCCGATTTTTCCCAAATTTGTTTCAACGGTCTTGACAATGTTCGTAGATATGACGCTGAAGCCAGCAACGGTACCAGGTGATTAGGTTAGTAACCTTGCAAGCTGTTGTGTGCAACAATCCACTGTGCTCAAAGAAGAGAATACCACTACACCCAATCACCAGATGGAGGTATCCAAAGTTCTTCCGCTTGGCCATGGTAAATCTACGGATGGAGTTCCATCCAAGCCTAACCACTCCGTACACGATAAAACTCAGTATAAAGCTCCTAGCCAGGGCCTTTGTCAGTCAAAGTTAAAACCAAAGCGCTTGAGAATCAAAGGCAAGTCGCCATAAATACACTACCAGGTATCTAAGGCTCTGAACACTTCATTACAGCCGTCATTCAAGCCAACGACTATCGAAGGTCAGATTCGCGGCTAAACCGGGCGGCCCTTGGTTCAGGGGTCCTCCGGAGACTTGATCCTTCGCCAGCGCGTGAAGTACCGTCCCTGCTTCATCGGTTCGATCTGGCGCGGTTTGGCCTCGCTGCTTGCTATCTCTCGCCATCCAGGGGCTGCGGTGAAAGGCCGCTGCTATAACCGTTTTCCTTGAAGCCGTTGATTCCTGAGTTTGATAAACCCGTCACTCGCCCGCTGCACGGCTTTGAAGTCGATGTGGCGTGCTCCCCACTCAATATCCAGGACCATACCGTCAATGAAATCAGCTATGTCGGAGCGGCACTGCTGTATAAGGAGCGAGCGAGCGAACTGGGTCAACGATGCATACGGGACGCCGTTCTTGCTTCTCTCCACGTGGGCCTCTAAAGACGGATCGACGAAGCAGTTCGACGAGGGCGTCAAGATGAACCAAAAATTGTAGCTTTTGCGGCGGAAACAGGGAAATGGGTGGCGCAGGGAAGGCGCACTGAAAGCCACGGCATGCCGTCTGACCTTCGCGCGGTTTACCGAGCTTCTCTGATTCAAAGGCGGAAACGCAATATGCGTCTTGGACGTTGGACCTGTTGTCAAGGCAAAGCTCCAGTCATACGGTAGGTAGGGGCTTTCATGGCGATTACGAAGACCTACTCTTTGTTTGCAAGCACCCGCAATATGGCCGTGCGATGCGGGAAGTGGCCGAAGAAATCCATTTGAGTATGAGCGGAAGTTTCTCGAACGAGTCACGACAGCGGAGCCTGAGTCTGAAGGGATTGTCCGCTTTGCCTTGAGGCTGGAACGGAACCCAAGCCCTGAAGAAACAGGCCGCCACGGACAAGGTGGCCCTGGTGGAAGCAGCGGCAGGAGCTCGAACAATAGCTCCCAAAGCAGTTCCCAGAGCTCTGGAACTCCAGAATCCGGGGTAAAAGCGGAAGCAGAGCGTCCGCCACCAACCCCCCAGCCGTCCGGGGCGGGCGCGTCAGCGGAAGTGGCCCTTTGGCTTCGCGGTCGCACACCGCCGCCGTAGCGAGCTCTGGTCCCGGCGCATATTCCCGGAAAGCCCGGCAGCTGAAAAGCAACAGCGCTGGAGAGTCGGTGACATCAACGATGCAGCGCCTAAGAGTCTCAACACAGTCGTCCAACTAAGGACCGTCACGCAACGCCAAGTGAGCCTCAGATGACAGAAGATGAATAGCAGGTTACCATATGCATGGCCTAGGAATGAGTCGTCAAGTGCGCTTAAGCTCCTACTGAGGGTCTTAGTGGAAAGGTAAGGAATAAAGCAGCGCTTCATCTCGAGCCAGTCACCAGGGCCTGTTGAAGCACTACCACTGTCGCTGATCCGGTAACATCACTTCTGAGACTTGGGTATAGCCCCTATCACACGAGATTGGGCCGTAGGAGCACCGACCAAAAAGGAAGCCGTCAATATGTTGCAGGTCGCTGCCCTACAAATATCTTTCAGCATCCCTTCAGCCAGCTCCCACAACCTTCTCCACCACATCGTATAGCACTTCGCAATACCACCTCTGTTCTGTGCGCTCTGCCTCCATCCCACAACAGAACTCGACACCGGTCAATACCTAACAACGTTCAACACCCTTCCTGGCGGTCGAAGAGCCGCTGCTCCCCATCACACCTGACGTGGTTGACGTGGATGGAGAGATGACCGTCATCCGGTCCGACTTCAAATCGTTCGGCCTTCGAGCCCGCACTCGACCATCTTTGCCGTCCTCGAGTTCTTGGGCGTCGACGCCAAGTGGAAAGACTTTTTTCAAGCGCGTGTTGGAGCCCGAGATGAGGTTCAAGGCGGACCGGGCGGTCCAAGTTACCTTGGCATCCTCGTCGTAGCACTGCTGCCCTCGGAGCCTTTGTTGTGCCAGCGGCCCTGCCGGTTTCATACAATCCCGTCCAGCCAAGCAGCCAGGGTACTTACGTGCTACGCCCCCAAAGGAGCTAGCTCCTCAGCCTTGGCTTACTAGGCACAGCAAAAACAGTAGCATTAACAGAGTCGGAGACTGCCTTATAGAGTTGCGCGCAGACCAGTATATAAGATGAATATCACGAAGTCTTCGATACAACTCCTTGGACAGGCAGGCTGTGACTGAACCTTAATCCGTGGTAAGCTCACGCCGAGTTCAGGAACCCTAAAATGGGCCGTCGATGTCCCGTAGCCAGCAACATGCATTCAATTGCTACCTTGACAATGCAATCCCATAACGTATATTACCAGCGAGCGGATCACTCTAGCAATATTTGGTGGAGCATGCACAATGGGACAATAAGAAATTGTTAGATCACACTAACAATTTTCTAACGTCATACTGCATGCACCTCTACCAAAAATTGCTAGAATGATCCGCTCGCTGATGATTCCGCTCGCTGATTATATACGTTAGATGCCATCACTCAGCGCCATCACTCAGCCCTCCACTCCTCAAACTCCTCCTCCAAATGTCTTTTCAGCTCTGCAAAGCGATTTCCAAACCCCTTACCACACCTCCAGCATACCAACTCCTTGGCCAGATTCCCATTCTGAAACCCTGTCTCCCTTCGCACATCATCTTCAGCAAGCGGGTAATCCGCCAAGGGCACGAAAAAGGGGGTATTGAAACTATTGTAATGCTTCCTGTGCCTTGTCCGGTAAGAGTGCATGTCCCTCGAGATGATATGCACATGCAGATGCGCCATGGACGGATGCGCATGTGTCCCGACGCGGATCTCCTTGCTGTAATCCCTCCCCGGCGGCAGCTCGTCGAACGGGACGCCCTTGTCCATGGCCTCGTTGCGGGCGCGGTTTCTGGCCGAGAAGGAGCCCAGCCGTCTTGCAAGCTCGGCTGCTGCGAGCTTGGAGGCGACTGCGGCTTCCTCGCGCATCATAGCCAGGAAGGCCGGGTCCTTGAAAGCTGTGTGCGGGTGCACGAGGTAGTGGTCCGGTGAGCGCGGGAGGAGAAGCAGGTGGATGGTGGCTTTCGGAAAGGCGTCTTTGATAAGGACCGTCTTGTCTGTTACGCGCAGGACCTGGTCGGGAAAGCGCTCCGGATGTTCAATGTATTCGATTAGGGCGCCGCGCCAGACACCACGGATGACCTGGGAGGCTTTGCTGGCGAGAGATTGCGGGGCTTGCGAGACTGGCGCTTTTGGTTTGGGAGCCATCAGTTCGGCAAAGGCATTGCGCTTTGCGGACGACTTTGTCGTGATGGTTGAGGATGTATTTGCTGGGGTGGTGACCGTGGACGATTCTGCGACTGGTAAGGCGGACTCGGCGATCAAATCTTCTCGGTCTTCAGCTGGGTCGGCCATTTTTGTAATGCTAACGAAACTTGACAGAACGTTGGGAGTTCCGGTATTAAACTTTGGATGTGGTGAAGTATTTGAATTGCTATTTGCTGTTGTTCTGTGTGATTAACTGAGTGATCGGATCATAAAGTAAGTTCGTGGGACTGTTGACGTTGATATAACTAACATCGAATGGGAGGCGATATGATTTCAGTCAGCTGATGGCCAGCTGCAATTTTCATGGCGCCAGCCCATCTCATTTGCGCACAACGCCCGACTCGGACCAACATCAGCCAAGCAAGCGCAACTCCTCCTCAGAGGTAACGAACTGGGCGTTTACACTTTATTCTTCCTACTTTCACTTTTCTTCATGTCCATTTATAACTTAGTTTGATAACTTATTGATTTCCTGATTCTCCACCTCTTCCACGCCTTTAGTTATCTCTTTCTAATTATGGATAACGTTAGGTAACGATGTGTTACAGTAAAGACCGGAATCAGTGTCCAGATTGTCAGGTTGTCAGTCGGACCAGTTTCGGGGCTGATTGTGACATACAGTGCATGTTGTACAGCGACCAGTGAGCCGCCAAGAAGAAAATATCGAAATACTGTAAAAGTAAATGACTGCAGCTAACACAATGTGGCACAAATGCACTAGTGTTTGGCGCCAACAGAGTTGCAATGGTACGACGGTTACTGTACGGATATATAGCATAAACTCATGAGGGATGACACCCGGTAGCTACATGTACAGTACTTATGCCTGTGCGTCGTTGGAGACCAAGGCCACCGTGAATCCACTTGGCTATGGTGGCCAAGAGGACAGAGTGTATGAATGGTCTGCGCCAAGGACTCGCTGCGAGCCTGGACATAGTCCTCCATCAATGCTAAAGCATGTGTGTGCCGACCTTGATCTTTCCAAGTAAACGCGGGGTTTTCATGTTTCTCTATGCGTTCGTGGCGTTCCCGGCCGACTTTGCCCTCTAGGTTATATAGCTAGTCGTCTTCTGCCTTCTAGAGATGGTACGTCCCTACATTGCTCCCCAGTACCGTGCCCAAATATAGGCCGCCAAACTTGTTGATGGTAAGGCTGCCATGCGTCGAAGTGCCTTAACCTAGTACCTCGCTCATGCTCCGGCACATCAGTATCAAACTATTCACCCAATGCCCAACCTCTCCCACCACCGGAGCTCGTCTTGGCTCCATGCCGAGCCTATTCCCGCCTCGCACGAATCCCAAATACTGAGGGCTGCATCTCTGCCATAGGCATTGCTATCTGCCGCACAAACGTGGCTAAAATGTCCTGCCGCTCCTTAAACACCTACTACAAGACATCGAACTCCTGGGCTGCCGCGGGAATCGACTGGAAGCAGGGATTTTTCAGAACGTCTTCGCCTCCTTCGCCGGCAAAATCAACTCGCTGGAAGAGTGAAGTGGCCGCAGGCTGGAATCCCCTGTTGGCCTCCGGCTGTTGAACGGCGGCGTCAAAATAGGGTTCAAAGCAGTCCTTCTGGACCAACCCTTGGATTTTCCTGTGAATGGCGTCGAAGAGCCTTGCGAACATCTCTTCGCCAACACAGGAGTATACAAACTCGGCACAGTCGACGTCGATGAAGTCCCGGTGGTCGGGATGTGTTTGGAGGGATAGGCGGCTTCAAAGGCCATCTTGAGAGCCGGGTGCATGATGCGTTTCTTTGAGGACGTGCCATCTGCTTTTGACGAGACAGTTAGGCCGGCACCGGAGGCCCGGTCGAGAGTGAAATTGCCTGCCAGCACCTGATGCTGTTTTCCTTGCTTCTTAGTATACGGCTCGCGGCTGGTTGCGACGAGATTGTTCATGTCGCGTAGCGCAGATGTGTGGCTGTCTACTATCCTCGCTATTTGTTCCTACGAGAGACCTGCAGCTCGCTCCGTCTGATGCCATGGCCGGTCGTCAAGATGGCCAAACCGGATTCCCTGCCTCTTCCACGTCTCCGCTCTCTCCCGCTGGAACTCGGCTAGTTCTCTCCTGGCTCGCTCAAATCGCGCCCGGTGTCGAACTACAAGGAATGACCGCGCATGGCCAAGAGAGTGAGACGCAATGATTCGGTGGTGCTGTCGAGACAGGGTGCCGATGCTCACTCGCCACGCCGCCGTCGCCGGCCACGTCTTCTTGCCCCTCCGCTCGCTTGGTATATTGACGTTGATAATATCCTTGTGCGGCGCATCCTTGAGCAGGGTATTCGCGAGGTATGGGATACTGGCTCGGTGGATGGCGTCCGCGAAGGGCGACTCCCAACATCGCGACTCGTCGCAGAAGATAACTGCCACTTCCGGGTTTATAGGGAGAACGAGTTGAATCCTGTCATCCGTGGTCATCCGTATAAGCTGCGGCCCCGTTTCTTTTTCCTCCATCCCCAAGAAGGATGTTGTATCGCCCTCTAAGTCGACTAGTCTCTCATTAAGGATGAATTCATGGCCGTCGGCTGCTCTCCAGATCTCTCCAACTTTGTCAGCCTTCATTGTCCTGTCTGTCTACTTGGGAGCGCTGCGTTGGGATCACAGCAACTCCCGAGACTCCCAAGACAGCTGGAAGGGGGCATAAAGGACTCTTAACGTACCTGAAGGGCATAGCGCTCGGTGAAGTGCTTGTACGTGCCTGCCGATGAAGTGACCCTGACCTCAGGCTGCGTAGTGAGCCACGTTCCAACCTTGAACAAATAAGCTTGAAATCTGCACTTGCACATATGGACCTCAATGGTGCTGGTTCCTCGAGTCAAGGCGTTTCAGAATCGCGTTGCCTAAAGAGACTACGTCCAGTGTACTCAAGTCTAGGAGCGATTCTTCCACAATAGGATATGGAAAGCCATGATGATTAACTACTGTAGTTAAAGTTAGTTAGTTACGTTATGGTTTTTAATTAACTATATTTTGTGGACGTACCATGCATCGAAATCAAATGACAGGAGGAGGGAAAATACCATACTTAAATTACACGGAATAATATCAACTGAAAAGAACCTACATAAATACTGTACCGACCTATAGGCTATAGTAACCAAAACCTGGAATGTTCATGGTAGGCACTGGTGGATGAGGTCATGCAATGCAGCCTGAGCCAATCGCGTATCTACTACGGATTAAAACGTGAGTGCTAACGTTATTGGCCTGTATTAGGCAAGCAACCCAGCAATTTGCTGCCAGCCAAATCCCTAACCTATTTCACTCCCTTTACATTCTCCTTGTCGTCTCACAATCGAGGGCAAGAGACGGCAACAAATACGTGAAATGATTATCAGTCTTCAAACCCCGACCATGCCGGCCGCTCGAGTGAGCCGATGAGAATTTCCATTTATCGATTTTTTAATCCATCAGTAGTGATCGAATTCTTTGCACCACCTGTCTAATAGGGGCAAGACGTGGGAATAATCCGTACTTCAGGTACGCTGGTGCTGTGACCTCATCGCCCGTTTCTGGCGCCGTTTTGCCAAGTTGCCCACCCTCTTGCCTGTTGTGGGTGGCAATCCAAGCTTCGTACCAAAGAAAACAGCCCTTGCACCATGACGATCATCGTCGGTGGCTTTGCATTGCCAGTGAATGGTCCAGGCCACTGGTGTCATCATACCCTACCTTCTGTGATTTGGCCCAACAGCTGAGGTCCCCGTGAGACTTGAAATACCCACAACACCCTGCCAGGTTCCCGCGGTTCAGACCACACCACAAATGGCATAAAAACACAGATGTGCAGATAATCGAGTTCGTGTAGCCTCACCAAGACCAGCCTTCCTTCTTCATGTCGACAAAGATCAGCAAAAACCGGAAATCCGTCTTCACGGAGCTGGGCCTAGACACAGACACGCCGAGCGGGCATTTCTCAAACGAGCCAGAGTTCACCGAGCTGACGGGGCTCACATCGCCCACTAGCACTCATGCGCCGGAATCCGCCAACAACGACAATGAAAGCGATGACGGCAGAGGCGAGATGGAAAGACGACAGACGCAGCAAAGACAGGATAATCAAGACGAGTCGCGGACTGACCCAACGTCCCCTTCAACTTCTCAAAGACCGTGGTACGCCCGGATGGGCTCACTTCGTGTAAGCCGGGTGCGCCGGCCAAGAATCAAGACTGTGTCAAGTGCGCCGCCTCCCAGCATGTCCACCATTACACGACTTTCGTCGTTTGCGCTGCTCATTGCCGTTCTGCTGCCCGGCTTTAGTTATTATCAGGGCCGTGAGGAGGTTACGGCAAATGTCGCGGGCGCCGGCGTGACGCATCCGACAGCAGCCGAAGCCGCCCCCGTGCTCGAGCCGAGGGCATCCAGCGATTCCAACCCGGCGCTTGTTTGCAAGCGGTGGGCCCATCAGAGTGAGTTGACTGCTTCTGGGAAGCAAAGATGAACGGGAACTGACGACCAGTGAACAGGCGCGCAGCTCAACGGCACGCTGTACATATACGGTGGCCAGGCGACGACTTCCGAGGACCAGACGACGGACACCTGGAGTAAGCACCCCAATTTGGATTGAACAAAGGCCGCTCACCCGCTGATATATTTCCAGACAACAACTTCCTCGTCCTGGATCTTACAAAGTCTTGGGATACGAGCTCGCCAGCATTGCTGAGCCTCCCTCAACCCTCCGGGCCTCCCGCCATCTCCTTGGGCTATCTTTGGAATGACTACAATAACCTCTACCTTTACGGAGGACAGTTCGCCGACAACCCCTTCGTCGAGCCAGCCCCTATATCCACTTGGAGGTACTCCATCAGCAGCCAGACCTGGACCGAGTACCCGTCGCCCAGGACTTTGGGTGGCAAGTATGCTGAAGGTAACCAGCCAGTTCAACGTGCTGCCGAGGGTGCGGGAATTTCCGTACCGGAACTGGGTCTAAGCTGGTACTTTGGCGGCCACCTTGACATGCACACTACCCCGGGCTGGTCCAACCAAATTGCGCGTGTCTACCTCAAGAGCCTGCTCGAGTTCACCCACCCGGGATATACCAACGACGCCGTCTACTCGCTTGCCGACGGGACCGGGGCCGGCGAGGGCGGCGCCTACCGGAACATAACCGAGGGCGGCCTGCAGGCTGCCGACGCGTTTCCCGAGAGAGCCGACGGTGTCCTGGTCTTTGTCCCTGGCTGGGGTGAAAAAGGGGTGCTCATCGGCCTGGCGGGCGGTAGCAACGACACCTTTGTCGACGACCTTTCGCGGCTCGATGTGTACGACATTGCAAGCTCCGAGTGGTACCACCAAGAAACGACGGGCGAGGCGCCGTCTGTGAGGGTTAACCCGTGCGCGGTCACTGCATCGGCTCCGGATGCGTCCAGCTTTCAGATCTACTTGTACGGCGGACAGAATTTGGTACCCTATGTAGGTCCTTGACTTTTCACCGGATTATTCCTAGGTTCGTCAGCTAACATCCTCTCAGCGGGAACAAGTCCAGTACTCTGACATGTATATCCTCACCATCCCCGCCTTTACTTGGATCAAAGTCCCCGCCCCGACCGACAGTCCTCCCGCTCGAGCTGGGCACACCTGTACTCTGCGCGACGGACAAATCATCATTGTGGGCGGCTACATCGGCAATAATCCCTCGTGCGAGTCGCCAGGTATCCGTAAGTCCCAAAATCCGTAGAGATCTCCCCCCCCTCTTATCCAAAGCCCGACTGACATCCCCCAACAGACATCTTCAACGCCACATCCCTCCTCTTCCAATCCGCCTTCCACTCCCTGGACCACCCGCCCGACCACCACCCTGAGAACTCGGTCCTCGCCGCCTCCTTCGGCTACGCCGTCCCAGACATCGTCGCTTCGGTAATCGGCGGCTCCCCATCGGGCGGCGCGACCGCCACGACCCCGGCCGCGGGCCCCGCCACGGGAGGGCCCTTCGCAACGGGCAAACCCCCCGTCTTCACGGTCACGATGCCTGGGGGAGCCGGCCCGACGGCCACCATCACGCAGCCTGCTGGCGATCCGGGCCATCCTCCCAACAACATCGGCGGGCTGATCGCGGCGGGCGTGTTGGCCGGCCTAGCCGGGCTCACGGCGGCGTATCTGGGGTATTGCGCCTGGCTGTATCGGAGGCAGGTCAAGGCCTACAAAAGCCACGTCGCGGCCGCGAATCGGTACAGTGCCGCGGGCGGCGCCTCGGGGGATCTTGAACCCCCGGCGAGTGGGATGGCTCCGGCGATGGCGGGGAAGGGGACGAGTTGGAGGTGGGGTGTCGTGGCTGGTTCAGATTCGGAGGAGAAGACGGAGAAGGGAGCGTGGGGGAGGGAGCGGGTCAGCGGTGCCGGTGCTCCTCCGCTGGCTGTGGCCGCGACGAACCGCTTCTCCACGTCGACGGTCGATTCCGTGTCTGGCTGGGCGGTGCGGCCTACCGAGCCGCGTTTCTTTGACGAGGAGCGGCCTAGTCTGGGGAGCGGCACGGGGAGTGGGAGCGGTTTCGGAAGCAATAGCGGTAGCGGTACCGGGACTACACCTGGGGTTGGGCCGACGAGGCCACTACGGCGGGGTGACAGCGTCAGCGGTGGTAGCACTTCGTCGACCGAGAGGCTGCTGGACGGGCAGGAGCCGAGCTTTTTCAGTGTTGTGCTTGGACCGAGGAGAGCGCTGAGGGTCGTTAATGGTCTTGAGGGGGACAGAGACAACGGCGGAGAGTAGGGGAGTTGGAGTACAATAGTTGAAGGAACTCGCCTGTTCATTTGGCCGTATAACAAAGGCTGTTTCGTATTTAGCAGTTAGTGGGCGATCAGTTTCAACGCCTTTGCCGACTTGGCCTTCTCAAGAGTTCAACTTCCGTGACAGCCTCCCCGGACCTCATCCTCGTGTTTTGGCATCTGATGGACGAAGCGATGGCCGTTCAGAGAAGGTAGCCACGAATCGGACACGGATGCTGGGTGCGAGACACACAGTACTATTTACATTGAATTAACTCACAGGTACCTAAGTTACATACATTCTACGGCGACGGCGGCGGCTACGGCTTCCTCGCTTTCTCTTTCTTCCTTGGCTTCTGCAGTTTCCGGTTGTGATGACGTCGGCAAATGTTCCGCAAGCGGCTATTTGAGACAGGGTTCAAGGTATTCCGCTGCGTGTTGGGTCGTTGGCATGTGTGGTTGAACTGGTTGGGCGATTCAACATGGCGTCGGAAGAACCACGGTGTCGGCATCAGTGGTCAGGTACCCCGATTACCCCGTGGTTTGCATACGAGAGTGCAAGGTGACTTCCGGGGAAAAACTTGAAGAGAGTCCAGAAGCCGAAACCGAGAGTAGAGTGGTAAAGCGAGATGTCCATTGTACGGAGAGCTGTACGGAGAGGTGGACTCTGGATTGGAGTGCGTTCGAGTGTGATCAACTTCCGGGGCCGCGCTGTACTCCGTGCTCTAGACGGAAAAGCTCCGAGATGTGGTGTTGGTTCGAGCCGTCGGCGCAGATGAAGCGGAACTAGACCGTTAGGCTGTGGTGTGTACTGCCTCCTCTCCAGGCAGCAAAATTGCGCCAGGCGGGAGGGGCAAGCCCAGACCGTGGTATCCGCCAATGGCAATGGGCTGGTAGAAAGCGGCCTGGCAGGCTGCGTTTACTTCTTCTCAGGCAGGCCCGGCGTAGCTGGCGAATGGACCCCAAGAGAGGAAGTTGAGAGCTATCGAACGAGACAGGACAAGTTTTCCCTCAAGGGCGCTGTGATTGCAACCAAAGGTAGACTCGGGGCGCCCAGCCTGGTCTCGCAAGAACAGTGCAAAATAACGCACCATGAGACGGCTCTCTCAATTATCGTAATGACGTTCCGGGAGGCCCTGCAAGTCTTGGTCGGTGGCGGAGGGGGGATGTTGCATGCTGGACTTGGAGGATGTACTCAAGTCGCAAAAAAGAACGCCGCACGATGCTGGACGTGTCAGCCAAAGTTCTTTAAACTGAGAATGGGTATAGGCTCTAGCCTGGAATGCATACCTTCCGGGAGCAAATAAGTTGCCCTGACCTCTTAGCGCATCGGGCGACCAACTCCGATGAGGAACACCCATTCACGAATGGTGACATAAGAAAACCAGAAAATCAAGAAACGAGAAAGAGAACAGCAACACAGACAAAAACGCTGAAACTGAGACACACCCAGAAAACAAGAAAGAAAAGGAACAGAAATTACACATTCCAGCCCCTCCGTCGTCGTCCTCGTTGTTGTTCTTTTTCGAAAGCCGGAGTGAAAGGAAAGGAGAGAAAAGAGAATCCATGTCCGAGTCCATTCTGCTTGCCTTATTACCTACCTTCCTTGCTCTATCAGGCACCAGGATAAGAAGGAGATGTACTTGCCTGCTATCCGTACGACCTGCCG
The DNA here is from genome assembly GCF_033297405.1 of Parathielavia appendiculata. Taxonomy (NCBI): domain Eukaryota; kingdom Fungi; phylum Ascomycota; class Sordariomycetes; order Sordariales; family Chaetomiaceae; genus Parathielavia; species Parathielavia appendiculata. The sequence continues at coordinate 2,698,578 of NW_026944222.1, forward strand.
TGCGGACGAAAGCATGAGGCGACAGGGCAGGTGCTCCTGTTCGGTTTGGATTGGGCCTGAATGTCAAAGTGCCGCAACTTTGACTCAGGGGTCAGGAACATTCCAGGTTTCCCGGGATTTCCAAGTTACAGGGGTAGGCGGCACCGGGTTGTCGTGATTCGCAACCTGAATGAAAAGCTCCTTTTGGGGTTCTGATGGTGAAAGGACCTAAAATGTTGGGTTGTGCTGTTTGGGAGGTTGGGAAGTTCCCGTCCTCCGAGTCTCCTATTCACTAGGTACCTTACCTCAGGTGTTCACGAACGCTAACAGCAGCTGAATGTTAACGTCAATATCGACAAGCAACAAGATCTCAGTTCGGAAGCGCAGTAGTGGCAACTCTGTCCGTTCAGCTCACGGAGAATCAGAGCTGCAGCCAAGCCAAGGGTCTAATTAAGTTCCATTTCACGTCCTAGCTACCGGACTCAGCCTCCACAAAGACCTTGTGCTCAAAGATACACTTCGCACCGGTTGGGTTCTTCTCCCACTTTAGCCAGTCGTAGCTACGGGGATCCTCGCCTTAGCGAATCGTTCTGACCCCCTTCCCGACGCGCATTTCGTCAGCTCCTCGGGAATGACAACTTCATCCCAATCCAAGTTATTACCAATATCCAGCTCAACGATGCCTTGCGTAAAGTATGCGGGTCTCGCTCCCTTGTTTGCTGTATGCGTTTGGGACGCATGGCTGTTGGCATGAACGACGGATGTGGCATGGTCCAAGACCGGCTGAAGTCAATGATTCTGGCCCCAACGTAGTTGAAGACCTGGATGTCGCGGACGAGGATGCCTAGTTCGTGGAGGTCTTCAAGGTCCTCCCACAAGTTTGGCACTTGGGAAGGCGAGAAAGGGGCTTTGTTGTTAGAAAGCCCTTGACGATCGCCCGGACGAGGAGATGGCGATGTTCCTCATACCCGCCCCAAGGGTTGCCACCGTCTAATTCAGTCTTGGGCTCGACCGGTTCGACGTCCTGGCCTGTGGTTCTCTTGATGATTTCGGCTTCCTGCCGAGGCGTGAGCAGGTGGTAACCGTTTGTCAAGACATGTCAGTGGCACCATTCCGGGCCAAAGAAAGGAACCGTGAGCAGCTTGGATTCGACTCACGAGCCCCGATGACGAAGTCTTCACGATTTTCCTTCTTACGTCGGCCGTAGGCGCGACATTCAGAATTGACCGTATCGAAAAAGTCTATGTAATGCTGAGGTACGCAAGGTCTCGTGTAAGCTCGGCGGCCATCTCATCTCTCAGATACTCGATGGAGTCGAACATGAACTGGAGTGAGCCCTTCTACCAAACGATTGCTTCCTTCGAAGGAGGGCATATGGCGCCACTCATCATCTTAAGAGCGTAGAATGGTTCCTTCCCGTTGATTTTGACCTTCCAGACACGGCTTTCTCGGTCTTACCCCGGGTTACCGAGCTCCTCAATGAAGTGGATGGTAGTGCGTGCGGTGCGAGTAAGGCGGAAGCTTCGGTCCCAGGACCGAGGAAGCGGTTTGGGGGGACTGGGAAGCGCCGCAAGTTGAGGGGACATTCTTGGTCTGAGAAGTCGAATCGTTTAAAACGGCGAATACAGTCGCCAAGGTCTTGCCAGGCGATGCCGCGGGAAAATCTTGTAGCCATGCACAGGTGAACGTGATGAACCTGGAAGTTGGCAGCGGAACGTAGAATGGAGGATCGGGGTCTGGCGCCGCCTTCCCGAACACCAAACACAGAAGGCGGAGAAACCCGCACACGAAAAACGCCAAAAACCCGGTGGTTAAAAACACAAGTCGACCCGAGGCCGGAGTGGCATGGGGCTGTTTATATATACGTTATCCAAATGCCAGTTCAGAGCAAAGAGGATGGATGGTAGTAACTGAATGGTGCTCTGGAAGCGTTGGGCCATGTGTCTCGAGGATGTGGGCTCTCGAGGACTGGAGTGACCGTTGAGGAAGTCCCAAACGCAAAACCAAGAACCGCAAACCGGCCATTGTTGCTGTTGTTGCTGTTGTTGCTGTTGTTGTGGTAGTGGTGCTGTTGCTGCTACTGCTGGTGATGACGATGGTGGTGGTGCGCCAAAGGAGAAAAGGAGAAGAAGAGAAGAGGTTGTCCACGTCTATCCCATTATAACTACCTTATTAGTACTGTATGAGGCCGTTGGTGAGCAACGAGTACCTAGTTTGCTAACTATCATCTTCCCGCCCTCTTTCCATCCGAGTTTTTCCACCTTCTTCCCAGGCCTAGGATATAAAGCTCAATGTAAGTGCTCCCTAAACAGGTGTCGACGTGAATTTCTCCTGTTCTCCCATGAATGTAGGATGCTCGTTCTCTGTCCTGAGAGCCAACAACATACCATACTAGTACTGCAGTACTGGGCCAAGCTCGACAGCCGTCAGGCGCAATGCACTTGCAAGCAAAGGTGAACAATACCACACTGCCTTTGGGAAGAAAAAAGAAGGTTCCCGTCAGTAGCAAAATATTAAAGTTCTGAAAGACATAATGATGCGTCGCGAATGTAGTACTCTGTTTCAATCGCATGCATGTAAGTCGGGTGGTGGCCTCTGACTGATTTGACCTGAGAGTATTCTCAATATTAATATGACGTTTCCTAGACTGCTTTTTCACTTCCAGACATTCAAGTCACGCAACACTAATGCACAGGAATACGGCGCTCGAACTTGGCCTTTCAGGTCGACACATTTTGACTCGTGTGCGTATTGATAAGAGCCGTGTGTAAATAGGGTGCTCTCCAGCTGTCGGCCCATTTCCACCTGGATGAATTACTCCCATCTCCTTCAAAGTTCAGACCCATTTCCAAACCATTCCGTGGCTAACTTCAAGCAGGCTCCTAGTTCGTAGCGCTCGTAAGCACTCTATCACCCATACTGTCATCTTTTTCTCGAGCACAGCAATCCCGTTCAAGATGGCAGCGGCCAGTTTGCATCTGCAAAAGCAGCGAAGGAATCAGTGTAACTGTCTCTGCCATCAGAACTCAATTCAGAATTCATCGAGGGATTCATGGGACTCACATCCGTTCAAGGATCTTTCTGAGCCCCGGCTTGCGATCCGACAACGTCATTGGAACCCGGTCCGAAAATTCAATCACCTTGCAGGGTACGGACGACCGTTCTGTTGACTGTTCCGAGCTGCATAAGCTCAAGGAACTCATTTCCACTCCGAGCAAGGATTTGTTGAGGCGTCGGAGAGGTGGAAGGAAACGCATCCTGCGGCCGGATCTAAAGGACAACAAAGGCAGCCCGTTGACAACCGGGGATGGCCAGGAAGACGAAAGGGTCCTTGGAACCCTGACTCTGGCGGCAACGAAGATGCAGACGGGAATACTCCGAGCAGGAGAGCGATTGTCAGACGCCCTGCTAAAATTGAGGTGCCGGGGACCAGACGGGCGGGACTGGCCCGGCCGGTTGGAACGTGTCTTGGAATCCGTCAGCGCCATCCTGTACGACCAAGACTGGACGGGCCAGTCGCCACGAGAATTATGCGACGTCATGCCTCCAGCCAACCCTTTCACAAGCACTATCACGTGCTTTACCTGCCATTATATCTTTGAGTATATGCTTCTCGTCGATTATGGGTTCCCCCTTCCCCCTATACAAAAACCTTGGGGATGGTCAAGGGATTACTTTCTGAGAGTAACTTCAGCGAGTTGGAATGCTTCGCCGGCTTTCTTACCACTACCACATGCCTTTGGGAGCAAGGCCAGCTTTCAGAATCTAGCATCTGGAACCACATCACCCGCGCAATGGGCGGGAACAAGAGGGTGATGGAGATGTAGGACATCACCACCTTACTATACTGGTACCACACCCGCCGCGAGCCCGTGGACGACCAGGATTGAAAGAAGGAATGGACGGAATATACGGGGGCGCTGCAGGAGAGGATAGGGACGGTGGGGGACTGTGGCTGGTTGGATCTCTGGCGCGGAGGTGGAGCATAGGAAGACAAAACTGTCCTGACATGGAAGGCCAGGCCGTGTAAAAACGAACTTCACGGAGAGAAGAGCATTGACTCGGATGATGCTACTCTCCATCCGTATTCAGTCGAAAAATAAGTGGGCAGTCCAGGGGCGTCTTGACGTGAAACAAACCTGGGGTTCTTGTTGCGAATGAGGACTTATCGCTGTTATCCATTCAATGTCCAATCTCCTGTCCTCGTCAGCCCAAGTGTCTCAAATTTTCCTTCTTGGGGAAGTTGAGCTGAACCAGGAGCTGATGCTTATGGCTCTGAATAAGCACCAGGCTGCCTGACTCCCCAACCGGAATAGTATAAGCAACAACCGTTCTCGCTGGCATTCACAGAACAGTCGTTTCGATAACATCTCGTCATTGCAACATAGGAGGTGTCTTGGGACTCATCACCACCCGAACCCTCATCACGCAAACCATACAGTGTACCATCCGATCCGCAACATCATCCGACCTACCAACCATCATCAGCTTGTACCTGGTTGACTTCTGGGACGAACAGTTGATGGAAATGTTGCACCCCTACCGGAACAAGAACCCCGCGGACTTTGAGCGTTTCATTCAGGACATGCTCACCGAACGGTGGTTAACCCTAGGCTTAGAGCAGTACGTCGATGTCCTCGTCACCGAAGGCGGCAAGATCGTCGGATTCGCCTGGTGGCGGCGCTCGTGGCAGGACGAGCAGAAGAAGCAGGACACCGAGGGCTGGCTGACGATGCGTGAGTTTCCTGTCACTGTGACCTTACCTTAATATTGGAAGTCCTTGCCAACTCTCCAGCTCTGAAGGTCACTGGCTCTCCCCCTTAATGATCTCCCCAAATCAAACTGTGCACCAAGCTCTGGCCGTACCGCTCCGCCGACCCAGCCGTGGCTGGCGCCGAGAAACGGGTGTTCCCAGCACTGCTTCCCCCGCTGCGGGACCCGCCAGCCCGGCAAAAGGCGTGGATGCTGCTCACGCTCGCGGTGCATCCGGCCTTCCAGAAGAAGGGGCTGGGCACAATGCTGGTAAAGCACGGCCTTGCTCGAGCAGACGAGGAAGATCAGACAGCCTGGCTCATCTCGAGGGAGGGACTGGAGGGGTGGTATGGACGGTTGGGTTTCGTGGAAAAGGGGCGGGCGAATATCGGGGAGCTGGCGCGGTTGGGATGGAGGGGCCGTGATGTTTCGGGAGAGACAGGACTCGTAAGAGAGGTACCATGAAGTTGCTAGTTCGATTGGGAATGAGGTGATGGGAGCTTTGAGAATCTGCTGTCTTCATGTAAAACGATCTTCGGTCCAATTCGGCCAGGGCACATGCCTGAGCATAAAATCAGGATGGCTATTACGGAGACATACAGTATGATTGGAAGACATCTTTCTCAATCGATACTTATAGTTGAAGATTTTGATCGGTCCTCCATGTAGCAGCCTGGAGGAAGGCAACCTGGAGCCTGGAGGCATTGCAGCCACCCCGGCACCCTGCGCCACCACACCAAGGAAATCACATAAATATTCCACACCCCCCGGCCTTTCATTCAATGGCCTTCCTGCCTTAAGTCTTGCATCATTCAGAACAGAAATACCACACTTTATTTTCTGAATCAGTAAGGTATCTTACCTGAGGTAATATGGCGCCCCCACTCGAAATCTACGTCGACGGCAAGGGCTCCAGCTTCCGGACCGCCGAGCGCGCCTACCTCCGCCTGAGCGTCTCCACCACCAGCACAGATCAGTCCCAGGCCTTCCACGAAGTCCAGAGCGCCGTGGCCAAGATCACCAGCGCCTTCCGGGTGCTGGCCACCAAGACCGAGGACGGGCTCCCGCACGCGGACGCGGCCGTGACGGCCTTCACCGTGACTCCGCTCAGCACCACGTCGCGCTACCAGGTCGACCTCAACTATCGCCCGCTCGTGGACCAACCCAAGGAGCACACGGTCAGCGCCTCGGCTGAGGTTGTCTTCCGCGACATGGCGCGGCTGGCCGACGTGTCCAACGAGCTGGCGACGACGGCGCACGTGTCGGTGACGGACACGGAGTGGAAGCTGACGGACGGCACGCGGGCCGAGCTCGAGCGCGAGGCGAGGCTCAAGGCCATCCGGGACGCGGTCGCCAAGGCGCACGACTACGCCGGCGTGGTTGGGCGCCGGGTCGCCGCCGTCGAGATCCGCGACAAGCCGCAGGAGACGCAGCTGACGCAGTTTGGTCGGCGGATAATGGGCTGGCCGCTTGCGCAGCATCAGCAGCAGATGCAGATGCAGATGATGCAACAGCAGCAGCAGGCGGCGAGGAATTCGCAGAGACTCGGGGCCATGTCGACCAGTGCTTCCTCGGGTGATGGTATCGCCTCGGAGGGGCCTTCGTTGGAGCCCAAGACCATCACTGTCGCGGCGAGCGTCAGCGCAAAGTTTATGTCGACGGATGGGGATGAGGATAATGGCTTGGAGGTTGGCCGCTTGGGTGAGAACCTTGCAAAACGGCCCAGAGTGTAAAGCCAATCTTCTTAATATTCCTCTACCTTTCCTTAAGGACGTCACTGGATTGTTCTATCAGGACACCCGAGTTGGACACCTTGACTTTGAATCTGGGATTCAATGCATCTAACCAACTCAATGTGCGGCCGGAATTTGCTAAACAACCGTGAAGTTATGGTTGAGAACGAAACGGAGATGGAGATTACAGTTGGCCGGGAAGTGTACCATGGCCAGTATCATTGACAAGATAAGACCTTGTCAACCATATGTAAACCGGGAAAAGATCATGATTCTCGAGTTCGAGAATGTCATCAATTCCCATCCACGTGTATTCACACGCTCAATCTATCCTTGGGCCCCCGGTACGGAAAAAGGAAAACAAATTCAAAGGTCCGCCCTTCCCGCTGGGGTATGTATGTGTATCATGCCATCCTGAACCCATTCCCCATTCCCGTCCGTGTCGCATTCGAAGTCCCAATTCCTTGCCCCAAGTACATGGCACCCAGTGGTATCAGCTCAATAAAAGAATTTTTTTAAAAAAAAGTAACAAACAAAACAGATTCCGCCTTTTGTTCCGGCTTTTTGCCCGGGTATGCAAACCGTACCCTGTCGAAGGCGGTATCCTGACACTATAAAACAGATGACGATCGTAATCGGCATGGTGTGAGGCTGCGGGCACATAGTGTGATCGTCGTATGGAACTTCGTGCGCAGACCTGCACTTCGTTGAGTGTTGATAACCCGTGAAATGAGGATGTGGCGAGAGGAAGGGAGAGAAAATGCTGGGCGGCTGATCCCGAAGACTCGTGAGACTTTGTTGGTTTTGACCTTTTTTGTCGGGTTTGAAAATTGTTGCAGGGATGATAGGAAACTGCTGCGTAAAGAGCGAATGATGGTCTGTCTAATGAAAAATGGGAAGGTGTAGGAAATGTTCAAACGAGTGTGGTGTGTCCCGAGTTCAGCCAGTTGCCGCGCCAGTTGCATGTCTCCTCCCATTCCACCAGTCCTTCGAGGCTCATCAAGCCTTGTCCGTCTGCGCCATGATGGCGTGCTTCGCATCGACCGATGAGCGGGGCGTTATCGAGAGCAAGCGTGCGCTACCGGCGCTGATGCGTCGCGCGTGCGCCTTCCCATAGTCGATACTTGTTGCTCGTTGAAGCCCGGCCTCCTCACTGCCGTCACTGCTGCCGTCTTGATCCGCCTGTTCAAGCGTATCGGACGATTTGAGCAAGCCCTCGCGGCTCTTGACCCGCCCGACCGGGTGCGAGCGCACAACCGTGGGCTGCTGGCCTTTGACGCTGCCCCAGTGAGCCTCGTCGTCGCCCCAATCGCTTGACGGCCTCGCTTCCCCGGTAGACTTGCGATTCCATGCGGACCGCTCGCCGTGTGAAGGGGTCAGACGTGAGAGATAATCGTCGTCGGCAATGTCCATGTCCTCGGCCCCGTGTTCCTGTTCTGGACGGCGCTCGCTGTCAGACTCCGGCGTCCGCCTAGGCAGGCGCAGACCGGATGCGTTGTCCAAGATACCCGATGACTTCCGCTTCTTGGCCAGCCTCCCCGAAAACCATGATCCCTCCGAGTCGATCGACGCCAGAGACATGGCTTGCGGTTCGGGTGAGACACCAGGCTCATCCGGATGGCTAAAAGTTGAAGGTGTTTGCCGCATCGCCTCGACAGACTGTTGTTCGGATATCAGTGTGTCCCGCCTCGGCCGGGAGGCTGGTGGCGATGGGTAAGTTTCTGTGGCAGTTGCATGCGAGTCAGTCGATGACTTGCCCATGGGCCGTATGGCCTCCGCGTCAGGCGACTGCAGGCGAGATGGGGGAGGTGAAATCGGCAACTCGGGGAGATCTTCACGGAATCGCGACATGGTCCGTTTCGGGACACCGGAGCTCATGCGACGCGCTCCGGTGTGTGCAGGGGGCACCGGGCCTTGGATTATTTGCATCGAGTCCCGGGATGTATTGGAGAAAGAAGACGGTCCCCCGGAACTACGCTTGTTCTTGTTACCCCATCTGAAGAACGAGGTCCAAGAGCGCGGGCCTTTGGAAGTGCCGCCCTCCGCCGCTTTCGATGTCGTCTCTGATTGCTCTGTTCTTGGTACCGACTCCTGAGGAGACTTGGAGCGCGAAAACTTCCTGCGGAACGAGCCCTTCGATGGAGCAATCGTTGGGGATGGAACATGCTGTTCTCTGGCTTCGGAGGGAGCCTCCGGCGGCTGCAACGGATTGCTGTCGACTCGGTGGAATGCAGACAAAGGGTGTGACTGGTTCCCATCCCGACTCGTGGCAATCTCGCGGGGTTCCTGTGATCCGTGTGATCCATGCAGCACCTCCCGCAGCTCATCGGGATGTCGTATCCTTGATGACGTGACGATGGCGGAAGCTGGGTCAAGTCCCAGCCCTACGTCTTCCCGGCCGAGAATGCCTCTTTCCATGTTGGGGGGCGATTCCCTCCCATGTCTCTCAGCTTCGGCCTCGGCGGCTTTTTGCTTCTCGGCGCGCCTTGCGATCCTCCGCTCCATTCTCTCTTGCTCCAGCTGTCTCTTCCGTGCCCGCCGCCGCTGGTCTCGTTCCATGAGTTCTCGAAGATCACTGGCAGTGAGATCGTCGGCGAGGTTGTCGATGCGCTTGTGTGCTTTGAGTGTTGCTTCGGGAATTTGCTCGGTCAGCTTCGTCCGTGGCTGGGACGGCCGCCTCACCAACCCCTCGCCGTCGCGGACAGAAGCTCCTGGTTTTGGGTGCGTAGTATAGCGTAAAGTTGGCCGTGGTGCAAGAGCTTCGAGAGCCGAAACCTTGTATGAAATGTAATCCGAGTCGGATGAGAGGGCCGTGTCTATCGATTCGGGCAGAGGCAACGATATATCTGAAGACCGGTTGTACTTGTCGAATTCAGTCCCCTTGATGCTGACACCGATACCCGTCCTCATTCTCCTGCTCTCCTTCTTCACTGGGCGGCCGGCCATCCAATCTTCGGCAGCTGGTCGAACAGGAGCAAAGTTGCTCATGGCCTTGATCTCGGCCTCGCGCTGTGGGTCATTCTTCCGCCGTTTCTTCGTCGACATTTTCCTGGGTAGGTGATCGCCATCTCTCTTGTTGTGAAGTGTGGGCACGCGCCATAACATCTCATCCCTCGCAGCATCCATGCCAGGAGTGGCCATGGTTTGAGGCACCGACCCGTGTGGCAGAAAAGCATTCGTCCCTCGTTGAGCCCTGGCGCTCTTTTTCCTGCCCACTCGCTCCGCATCATCACGTCCCGGTGAGAAACTGTAGGCCCGAGGCCTGCGATGAAGTTTGTTTGTTTCTGTCCGCTGTCGTTTACTCCCTTGTCGCTCTGGTGCTGGGGCATCATCATGAGCCATGGCGACCTCTGGAACAGTCTGGCTCCGGGGTGGAAGCCCAGCTCCGGGTGCTAGTCCTCCATGTTCTTCCTGGTCGGCCATATTCGCCCGCCCTCGCCGTCGGCGGCTTTTCCGTCGAAAAGGCCACAAAGGCATCTTCTCGCTGAGCGGAGCGATCTCAGTACCGCTCGTGAGCGACAAGTGACAACGGGATGCGGTCAGGTGTGTGAAAATATGCGGTCGGCGGCGAACGGCGGGAATTCATTCTGAAACGGTCGAACGCAGGAGACGCGTCGGCGGGAATAATTGCGCGGCAGGCAAATTTGTGGGAAGAGGAGAGGATGATTTAGCGCATGCTTCAGCGCGCTGAAATTCGCGGTGTGCAACGGTCAGGACGATCCGAGCCGAGAGGGAGCGGGCTGTACGGAGAGGAGCGGAATGCAGGGAGCCGGTTCTCGAGCGTTCTCCGTCTGACAACGTGGAAGAACTGGAGTCCGATTGTTTGGAATGTACGGAAATTTGCGCCGACACAGGCAGGTGGGAGAGGGAGTGCGACAGGGAGAAAGATGATCGCCTTGCGCCTCGATGACGGAGCACTCGCTTGCTGAATGTCGACCTGGAGGTGGGGGGATTGTCTGAGGAGAATGTCTCGAAGCAGGGACCAAGCATTAAGGTATTTGAGCCCGTGCAGCCTCTCTGGCAGGGAGGACAAAGACCGGGAAATATTTTGGGAGCGGACTTTGCAAGGGAGAAGAAGCAGGGTACCCGGCTCCTGCATCGACATGCACGTTAACCGGGTTGTGGGGCGAGAAACGGAGCAGACAGCACTTTGGTCACCGCTCATCAGTTATTGAAAGCCGATGAACATCCAGATCAAAGCCATGCCTTGGAATTCGTTAACCACGTCGACGGCCAACCGATCGATATAGTCTTGCGCACCACGCTCCGAAATGAAACCAGATAAATACACAGTCACCTTTGCAGTACGGCCACCGGACGCTACGTTCTCCGTTTTATGCCGCCGTTTCTTTGTCGCTTCTCCCGCCTGTTCTGGGCTGTGAACATGGAGACCAGGAATCGGCGTCCTTGGCGAGGCAGTCTTACTCCAACGGCTTTTTGACTCTACCACAGTACTGTAACACGCAGGTCAGTCCATGGCATCCAATGCCGAGAGAATAAGGAGCATCTCTGGTTGTGTGTCTGATGACAGAGTCAAGAGCTCCCGCGGGTTGTGGAGTCTCGCTGTTCTGCATGAAAGCCCCCCTACCGGACGGGAGGCTCAGTCCTCAAGCAATTTGGTTGCCCCTCCAATACGGACGGCTCTGCGATGTCCGTATCCGTTTGGTTCTTGGCTAGTCGGCGGATGGATGCTTCACCAACAAGGACAGCACAAAGGTAGCAGGCAGACGCAACGGCACTGGCAAACAAATTATGTCATCTGTTGTAGCCATGCAACCCTCTCGCCACCTGGAACAGGGCAGGGCGTTGGCGTCATGATTCGACTTATCGCCGCCGTCAAGCTCCACAGACCATCAAGAAGAAAATCTCGCAGATGCGACAATGCTATCGACTGCAGATGGAGCCCTGTCGCGGCCCTCTCCCATCACAACCGCTCCAGGCCCTGCATCGCTCAGTGTCAGTGTGCATTGGCTGCCAGTGTCCAAGGCTTGCAGCGCAGAGTAACTATCCGTACCTCGATCCGTCTGCGCGGCCTGCTAGCCTGACACGTGTTTCCGCAGCGCATCCGCATCCACTTGTTTGGTTTGACCGACGCAGGGACGGCCAGGTCCGTGGGTAAGACGTTGGGCAGCCCATGCCTCGCGGCACGGAACGGACCAGTCAATCTTTGGGACTGGGAGGTCGGCTGTGGGGGCCAACTCGCCTATGGGGTTACACGAGAGGTATCCAGGGTGCCAGGACCTAATCAGGCAATACTGAAGATTACCAACAGAGGAGCCAATCCTCCTGTTAGAACGCTCTCCGTACACGAATATAGCGGAGACCGCCGTTTCAAGTTACAGCCCTGCTTGGACGACGAATGGAGCCGCTGCAATCCCAAGTCTTGTTTCCAACCTTTTCGACCCAGCGAACCGAGCGGCTCGAACTCCAGTTTTAGTATGGACGCTCTCCCACTCCTCCAATAGGCTAATTTGAGAGTAGTGTACTGCATGGGGACCGGGGACCGCAACGGTATGGCTGACCGATACGCACTTGGCTGACCCTGACATCAGGGACCATCGGCCGAGTCCCCGAGCGAGTTGCCAACAGCCACCACAGGACGGGTACATGCAGCCTTTCTAGTTCTCCCCGCTCCGCAGCTTGGAGTAGCGCAGCGTCGTGTATGGATGTGCCAAGCTACCGCGCTCTGCCAACGCTGCTGCATTTGTGCCCGTGCACCACGACGATGGAACAAGCCGCAACATCATGCAGTATCATCTTCGCCATATTCTGTCGACCTCAGGGTCCAAGAGCGGCCACCAACCCGTTTAATCGGACGGCCGGCAATTCAAATGCGGCACCACCGCCGCGGTCTCACGACCGAATCATTTTTGCAGATTTGGTTTGACCAGAAACGGTCGTTTGGATGGCATCGATTGGTCCTTGTTCGCGTAGGAAGCAAACAGCAACGCCGAGAGGCACGAACTGGACACAGCTGTTGATGCTTCCTTCTCCTACGAGTTATCCTTCGGCCAACCACTGCATTCCGTCATCAATAGTAAGCCATGTTACCGTTAACGAAGCTGAGAGCCGAGTAACCACATCAGTGATACATCGGGGAGCATCACAGAGCCAGCATCAATCCGCATAATCATGTCTGCTGGCACAGGCATGCCCTGCTCATGGGTGCTTGCTTGCATATGGATGTCAGTACATGTTGATACGTGTCCGCTCCGCGATCAGTACCTTACTTATGATTCACCCACTGGTCCTCTTGTAGGCTGCGTACACTGATCGCTTCGTCCTTGTACGACACTTAAGGGGTAGTACCTCATTGATCGGAATCTCGATCTGCAGCTGTCCTGAAAATTCAACCCATCTACGATAGATTAATTACAGGGCACATTTAGAGCTCTGAGATATGACTGTGTAGTCCAGCCCTGGTTTGTTTGGTAGCAGGGCACACGGGCAGGCCCTGACCAGAGAACCTACCTTAGGGAAGAAAAAGAGAAAGACCGGTGAGGGGTTGGGGGAAGGGAAGAAGATAAAGAAAGGAGTAGGACTGACAAACATCTGTCTTGTTTCCTTACCTTGTGCTCGCTTACTGATAAACAAATCATGAATGAATTGCGAACGTCCAAAGAGAAGAAAATAACATCAACATGACACTACGCCGCAAAATCCGTATCAATCAAAGCTGACCATGCTCAAACAACACGTCGAGTCTGCCCAGTCTCAACCTCGTACACCCAGCCACTGATGGCAATCGAGTCCGGCACCAATCGCGATTGCTTGAGGAAGTCAACGTCGTCGGCAACAGCCTTCTCTAATTCGGGAAACGGCAAGAAATCAAGCTTTCTCTCCTGAAGCTCCGCATGGGCGGCCTCTCTTATCGCCGGAACTGGTCAGCTATCTTCCCAATCGAGCGATCACAGGGAGACAGACTCAAAACAAGAAGATAGGAGAGAACTGGTCTGGAGGTAGTTGAAAGCGGACGATGTAAGGCGAAAGAAAGATAACATACGGCAAGTGAAACACAATGAAACGAAGAAGGAAGAACTCAAGAAGAGCTTGAAGAGGTAGGAAGAACGTCACAAAGTAGTAACTCACCCCAACCTCTCCCGCACAATCTGATACGCATCCGCATTCTTGAATGTCAGCATCCCACAACCGGTGTGCTTCACCAGGACGATCTCCTCGGTCCCCAGCAACTGCTGGCTGATGATAACTGATCTCAGGGCGTCCACCGCCGAGGCCCCAGCCTGTTTTGTTTCTCGTTAGCACATCACTCCCTTTCCCCTCCCATCCAACACAGCATATCATCCGTTCTTCTCATGCTCATCACCAAAAACAACAACCCGACGGAATACTTCGAGTGAAACACTAGCCTATGAACACAGCCACACATCAACCTGGACTCATTCACCACCGATACCACTCCCGGTTCACCACAGTTGATACTCCACACTCGATAACCACATCCACCACCACTCGCCCAACACTATATATCATATGTAGCGAAAGAAAACACTGACAATGGAATGAAAGCAAGCGAACTCACATTCCGGATCACATGCGCATCCCCCAGCTCGATGCCAAATGCCTGTGCCGGATCGATACGCGCGTCCATGCAGGTGAGCACCAGATACTTCTTCGACGGCGGCAAGGCAAGGTGGCCCTTGTCAAAGGATGCGGCATAGCGTGCCGAGGCGGACTCGACGTTTCGTTGGACGGGGGTAGCGACCATATTTTTGTTATTGTAAGTCGCGCCGGTTCTTTGATGTGGGTCGTTGATTTTTTGCGAGAGAGCGCGAGGTTCTGGTTGGAGTTAAAGTTGGAAGACCTAGAGAACCGGGGATCAGCTTTATACCTTACACGGTGGATAATATAGTTGAGTGACCTGCACCTCTTCAGGTAGTCTTCCGTCGTTCCCAGCTCCAGAAAAAGGCAGCTTGGGAGTAGCGGCCACTGCTTCCGGCATAGCAGGCGATGGCGTGCTCAGCGGAACCCCTCCCCCAGTCCCAATCATGATCAGGGGAGAGAGCTTGATGGTGTCGCACCACAAAGCCACGGCATCTCACCATCTAAGTGATCTGCGCTTTGCATTCAGACGTGCCGCGTTTTGCGGACCGCAGCGCTGTCGTCGAGGGGCTTACAGAGCACATGAATGTGGTCGAAGGGAGAGAAGGAAAAGGCGTGTGGTGTAAGACAGATCACAACTGCACAGCGGCATACATGCTGTCTACCCAACACCCAACCCTTGCCAGCTACCACAACCAACCATCGGAACCAGGTATTGTGCAAGCAGAATGAACAGTGTCCAAAACGGGAGTGACGAAGGAGTGGCTGGTGAGGATGATGAGTGGCTATTTGATTTGGGCCCAGACTTGGAGAAGATGTGGACAAAATCAAAGCCTGTCTGAGAGTTGTAGACATACTCCTATAGATGGGTTAAATCCCATCGTGCTGGACAATGTCTGATAGTTACACGAAGCCTACCGTAAGTGACCACTGCATGCTTTGTTGCTCCATGAGATTATGCAATAATACGGACCCGGTACATCTGATGCAACTAAAAGAATCTTAAGCTGAGTCCGGTTTCTTCGGCAACCCCCCGCCATTGTCAATACCTCACCAAAGAAATTCCCGTCGCATCTCGGCCAACGCGACGCGATCCCACGCCACCGACCCCCAAGCCTCGAACCGTGCCTCGTCAGTCGCAGAGCCCCATGGCCTACAACTCGCGCATGTCGATAATGCCGACCGCGCAGCAGCAGTCGCGGTCGCGCAAGAAGGAGGAGGAGGCGGCCTACGCCAACATGCGTCTGCCCGACCGCGAGATCGTCGGCTGTATCAACGAGCTCGGCATCCCCTTCACCATCGCCGACCTCCAAAAGCCGAATCCCATACAAGTGCAGATGATATTCGAGTGGTTTGGCGAGCTACTCATGAACAAGACACGGCAGACAGTCGACCCGGCCATGCGCGCCGCCGCTGAGGACATCTGCGGCGACTTTGGCGACTCGCTGATGCCGCCCGACACGCGCAACCTCATGGGCTTCTTCGTCTCGCTGCGCCGCCTGATGCTCGATTGCGGCGTCAACGACTTCAACTTTATGGACATGTACAAGCCGACCCACGACCGCCTCGTCAAAATATTCAGCTACGTCATCAACTTTGTGCGCTTCCGCGAGAGCCAGACGAGCGTCATCGACGAGCACTGCAACCGCGCCGAGAGCACCAAGGCCCGCATCGAGCAGTTGTACGCCGAGAACCAGAACATGGAGGCCCAGCTGGACGAGATGCGCGCCAACAGGAGGCAGATGGAGGTGCTGGTGAGCGAGAAGACACGGCGCAACGAGGAACTCAAGAGGAGGTTGTTGGAGTTGCGGCGGACACAGGAGAAGGTGGCAGCCCGGTTGGAGGATGCGAAGACGAAGAAGAACGAGCTTGCTCTCGAGCTGGAGGAGAAAACGGCGGCCAAGCTGGCACTCAAGCAGGAGAGCGCTAAACTCCGACCATACACGCTGCAGAGTCCTTCGGCGCTTCAAGCGAGCCTGACAGAGCTGAGCAACACGCTCAACAACGACAAGTCACAAATCGACTCGCTCGATCGGCGAGCACGCGCCTTGCAGACCTCAACCGACTCCTTTACGGTAGTCTGCAGCGACGTAGCCTCGTGCATCAAACTGCTAGAGGAGATTGCAGTCGAGCTTGCCAAGGAAGAGGAGGACAACGCTAGAAACGCAAAGCAGCGGGACGCGCTTACGGAACGCGGGGCCAACGTGCGCGAGGTTGAGCGGACCGAGGCTCTCCTCCAGCGGCAGTTGGCCAAGTGGACGGAGCGGACCGAGACGCTGCGGGCGCAGAGTCAGGAGAAGGCGCAGCGGGCTAAGGAGAAGATGGAGGAGCTGCGGGTGGTGCACAAGAAGCTGACCGAGGAGCGATCCGAGAAGGGCAAGGATATCGAGCGGAGGAGGGTGAGGATTGAGCAAATTGAGAAGAAGGTATGCCATCTATTGTACTTGTCAAAATCCATGAAGTTACTGACGACGTCGCAGATGCTCGACCTCAAGGAGAACATCGAGAACGAGGTGCACGCAGCACACGACGAGTACCTCAAGATGGAGGCGCACATCAAGCTGTACATCACCGAGATGGAGCAGGCCATCTGAGCGCCTCATTACTACTATAATGTCTGGATAATGTCGAAATGCGGTCGGTTGGGTACGGCGGCGGCTCTGGGTTCAGGACAGGATACCACGGGACGGGCAGGGGACAGGTTTGGGCAGCGTCGGCGTTTGGTTGTTTGGCAGCAGGATCATCCACACATGTAGGGATTCCCAACATGCATGCCATGAAGAAAGCATCACGTCTCATACATACCCCCAGATGTCGGTATCGCCAGACACGTTTTTCCAGCATCTGTCTCATCCTCCACCGCCCACATACCCGTGCCACTCCCCGTCCCGAAACCGAAACCACCTCCGCAACAACCTCCCCACATTTACCGTCATGCCCGTCCACCCCGACTCTCCCCCAGCTCTTTTAGCGCTCCCGCCGCTCAAAACAGGCACCCTCTCACCGAGCACGTCCGCCATCCCCAGCCGTGAAGTGGAATTTGAAGATGGTGACGCCGACTCGACGAGAACAACTCCCAACCCGGCCCGCCGGCCCGCCTCTACCAACAGTGCGGCGCTCGCCCCAAGCCCCTGCGCGCTCCACTCTGAGGTGTGCCGGTGAAGCGCCAGGAAGGAGAAGACCACCAACAGGGGGGCTGTCCTCTGTTGTCGCTGAGTGAGAGGTGGTGGTGGCCGTGGGTGGGGCGGGGTCTTGGCTGAGGAGGAAGAGTCGGGGAAGAGGGAGAGGAAGGCGCGCAGGTGTGACACGGTCGGGACGAAGATTGTGCGGATGTGGCGGGTTGTGGAGAGTTGCGATAGGTGCGGGGTCAGAAGGGGGTGTGGTTTGCCGGGTGTAGGGTGGTGCTGAGGAGGTGAATGTTGTGGTTGCTGAGGCTCAGGTTGTGGTCCGTTTGGTGGATGGGCTGCTGCTGGTGGCCGAGTGTCAGGACTGTTTTTGTTTCGGTCCGGCTTTTGGTAGGTTGGAACTGCAATGGTGTCGTGCGAGTCTTCCGTGGTGTGCTGTTGCAGTTGTAAATCTGATTGATATGGCCGCTGCTGCTGTATGAGGTCCTGTATGAGGGAGGACAGAAACTCGGCGCGGTCGGCGCAGATGATGAGGGTGGTAGGGTAGCTGCAGCGGTTGATGATGAACTGCAGGAGGTCAGAAAGGAGTGCCGGAGAGAAGAAGGTAGGGGTTGGATAGGTGTTGATGTCCATTGAGGCCTTTGTCCCAGCCGAGTTCGAAGTTCTGTAATACCGGATTGAACCACGAGACCGCTTTTCCGGCCTGCTGCTACATGCATGAGCGCATCTCTTGAGACAGATCGCTGATCGATCTTGAGGCGCGGACCGACCCGCATGTCCTAGCGAACGGGATCCACAGACACACTCCAGGTTATCCACAGCAGCGTTACCCCGCTTTAACGTTAAGGGCTTAGCTGCATGCCCCGCAAACTCGTCGCTTGGGTTCGCGGTCACGTCACTGCTCTAAGCAACCCCTTGATGATTTCGGCATCCGCCAAAAAGCTAGGCAGAGCGGTTCCAGCTCGCGCTGGAGCAACAACACCCACGACCATGGAATCTATAGCGAGGATATCCACCCTCCTTGAGAGTGGTTCGTTTATTGATGAACCCCCAGTGCGCCGCCACAGCTGACGTCGCTGCTTAGCCCGGGAATTGACCCTTGACGCTGCCTCGGCCGCCCGCAGCGCACGCACCCCATCCCGACCTCTTGATCGGAACCAGGTGAAAAGGCTCTTGGATAGTCGCAATGAGCGGGAAGTGCTTGATGGGCTGCGGCGCGTCATCTCGGTACACCCTTCCTTCCTTCCAGCTAGCCACCGCCGGTCTTTCTCCCCGCTAACTGCTTTCTCAGATGATGTACCGCGGCCAAAAGACACTCCCCCTATTCTCGTCCGTCGTCAAGAATGTTGCGTCGCCGAATCTTGAGATTAAGAAGCTGGTTTACATCTACCTCATCCACCATGCCGAGGAGGAGCCCGACCTTGCCCTGTTGTCCATCAACACCATCCAAAAGTCGCTGTCCGACACGAACCCCCAGGTGCGTGCCTTGGCGCTGCGCACCATGTCGGGTATCCGCGTGCCGGTCATAAGCCAGATTGTGTCGCTAGCGATTCGAAAAGGCGCTGGGGATATGAGTCCGTACGTCAGACGCGCCGCGGCATTGGCCATCCCGAAGTGCTACCGCCTTGACCCCACGCAACTACCCCAGCTGCTAGAATACCTCTCAACTCTGCTCGGAGACAAGCAGTACTACGTGGCCGGTGCGGCTGTGACGGCTTTCATGGCGATCTGCCCTGAGAGGATAGACCTGATACACAAGCATTACCGGAACCTGGTCAGGATGATTGTGGATATGGACGAATGGAGCCAGCTGTCGACGCTGCGGCTGATGACAATATACGCGCGAAAGTGCTTCCCGAGAAGGACAAAGACGGTGAGGACCAAGGAGAGAGCTGCCGACCTCCAAGATTTCTACGGTGAAGGTTCAAACAACAGCTCAGAGGGCGAGCAGGTCCCGGTTCCCAACCCCGACCTCGAGCTGCTTCTCAACAGCATTAAGCCCCTGCTTCACTCTCGCAATTCGGGCGTGGTAGTAGCCGTAGCGAGGTGCTACTCCGCCGTGGGGACTCCTGCGTACACCAAGACGGCCGTCGGACCGCTAATAGCCCTGCTCCGTGGCGCCCAGGATATCCAACAGATCGCCCTGTTCAACATCGTGTCTATCTGCCTGACCTGTCCTGCTGAATTTGTCAAGTACGCCACTCATTTCCTTGTCCGTGCAACTGACACCCAGCCGGTATGGGAGCTCAAGCTGGAGCTGCTCACTCTCATCTTTCCACATGCTCCACAACACGTCAAGAGCCTCATCCTGAACGAGCTTGAGCATTTCAGCCGAGGCTCAGATAAGATGCTCGTGAGAGAGGCGGTACGCGCCATCGGGCGCTGCGCGCAAACAGACACCGCCACGGCACCCAGATGTCTGCGCCTACTGCTTGGTCAGATTACAAGCCTAGACGGCACTCTAGCCGCCGAAAGCTTAACCGTCATCCGCCACCTCATCCAGCAAGACCCAACGGCACACGTTGCCACCGTCATCCGGCTGGCCAAGAACCTCGACTCAGCTACCGACCCTCAAGCCCGCGCCACCATCATCTGGCTCGTCGGCGAATTCTCGGGGCTCAACGGCGAGGACAACATCGCCGCCGACGTGCTACGCATACTCCTGAAGGACTTTGCCTCGGAATCTGAGCTTGCCAAGCGCCAGATCGTCCTGCTCGGCGCAAAGGTCTACCTGCACCATCTCAACCGGCAAATCGAAGAATCTCACTCCCAGTCCCAGTCCCAAACCGAGGACGAACCATCACCATTCCACCACTCCCAGCCCACCAGCGGTCCTCAACTCTTCGAAGACGAAAACCACCCCGTCGCAAAACTTTGGCGCTACCTCCTTCTGCTCGTCCGCTACGACACGTCATACGACCTTCGCGACCGCACGCGCCTCTACAAGGCCCTGCTCTCGGTGCCGCAGCTCGCCACGCTGATGCTGCTCGCCCCGAAACCGGCTCCGCAGGCGCCTAGTCCGTCAGAGACGAGGAAGGGGTACACACTCGGCTCGGCCGCGTTGGTCCTTGCCGGCGCCGGCGCCGGCGGAGGGGTGCATGGCCTGAGGGGGTATGAAGATTTACCTCTGTGGGTGGAGGAAGGGAGGGAGCCGGATGGGAGGTTGAGGGATGTTGATGGGGCAGGGGAAAGGTATTATGGGGAGAAGAAGGGGGTTACTGTTCCTGCTGCTGCCGAGGTGTTGGATGCAGCTGCTGCTAGGTCGTCCCCGTCGTCGGTTGGGGCCGGGGCGAGGGCGCCTAAGGCTGCGAATGGCGTCGGGGAGAAGACGTTGGATGATTGGTTGGCTGAAGATGAAAGTCAAGAGGAGGAGGAAGAGGAGGAAAACGAAGAGGAAGAGGAGGAGGAGGAGGAGGAGGAGGAGGAGGAGGAGGAGGAGGAGGAGGAGGAGGAGGAGGAGGAGGAGGAGGAGGAGAATGATGAAGAGGATGATGAAGAGGAGGAGAGTGACGAGGAGGAAGACGAGAGTGAAGAGGAGTCTGAGGAGGATGCCAAGCTCATGCGGTCCTCATGACGGGCGGGATTGAATCTGAATACAAGCAGTTGATGTTTACAATGCTCCTACTGTGGCTCGGTGGTAGTGGGTGGTGATCACAGCCGTGGGAAGGGGCAGTGGTTGCAACGAGAGGCTGGTTGGACGTCACTCTAAACGAACTCTGACTGTACCCCCGTAGCTCAGCGCATATGGACAGAAAATGGGGAAACGCCAGCCACCCTTCAGCGTTCTCTTCCCCATCTCTTGCTGGCATACCTTATCCAAAGAGTACATTCTCACGGGCTCTGGTCCCTTCGGCATGCCTGTGTTGCTTGGGTCTTCTCCAAGACCAGCCATATAATTTCCAATGGGCGGACTCTGGATCTATCCCGAATATCCCCCTGTCAAGCCGTAACCTGAGCCAGCTTGGCCGCCAGCCGCCTCTCCGTCTCCAACACATCCCGAGGAGACTTCGGTGACAAACACTCCCTTGTCACCTCAGCATAGATCCTCCCGGTAATTCTATTCAAATCCGTCAGCACTCGTCTCAGCCACTTCACTTATACCAACCGCACACCAAAACAAAGAAGCGAGGGAAGATAGGGAGAAGAAACACTCACACGTCCAAGCGCTTAGCAGCCTTCTTCACAACCTCAGCGTCCTTACACACCTCCTCTTCCTTTTCGAACATCACAACCTCCATGCTCTCTCCAACCTCCCCCACAAGCGGCGCCCGCAGCGCGATGTCCTCCCCCTCCATATGGTCCAGCGTCTCCCACAGCCCCAGCTCAAGCAGCACGCAGCCAACGCTGTACAGGTCGTCTAGGAGGCGGTAGGGCGCGCTGCGGCCGCGTGGGTCCAGACGGCGCTCCGGATGGGTGTAGCAGTCAATGACAACGTCTCGAGGCGGTTTGCGATTGGAGTTTTTGAGGATGGGTTTGAGGCCTTCTGGTTGGGAATAGGGCGGTGGCGGGTCGCTGGAGACTTGCTGTAAGTTTTTTTGAGGTGGTGTCAGTTGATGACTGTTTTATTGTTGGGGGAGCTCGATAGGGAGCCGCGGAAAGGGAGATAGGGAGAGTGGTAGTTCGAGGCGAGGGGGTTTGCTTACTATTTGGAGGTAGGCATCGTGGAAACCGACAATGAGAGGCTTGGTGAAGTCCAACTTGGGGAGGAGTCCGTCCCTTCCTTCGTGCCTGCGCTGATCCCTGCTCCGGGGGACAGGGAAGAAGAGGAGGTTATCCGGGCGAATGTTTCTATCATATGGTTAGTTGAGGTGCAGAAAGGGTTGGATAAAAAGGGTGAGCGGAGGGGCGAGCCACACCTGTGGGTAAATCTAGCAGTATGCATTAGATGGACAGCGTCGAGGAGTTGTTTGGCCAGCAGGAAGCGAATTCCGAGGTCTAAGCTCTGGGGTTCCTTTAGGATCAGCTGCCGTAGGCTGGTAGGCTTCCCGATTTCGGCGACGGTCGTCGGGGACGGAATGACCCTTGTGGTGGGTTCGCCCGGGATGTCTTTGTGAGACTCGCGACCTCGAATGTGTGGCGGCAGTTGGAAGACAATCCCGATGTTTCTAGGGCTCGAATCATCGAAGATCAGCCCGATTGAAGATGGCAGAAGGATCTTGAGTGGCTTGTGGGCATGGAGGATGCTCCACGTCACTTTGGTCTCATCCAGAACCTTGAGAATGGCTGAACCTGAAGCATGCTTGTCGAGGAATACCCACTCAACAAGCACTATACGGGACTGGTGCTTGGTAGGGTAGTCGAAAAGACGAGCTAGAGTGGTGTTCCTGTCAATGTAGTATGGCTTGTCGAACGAGAAGTCAGCACGGCTGAAGATCTTCTTGCGGGACATATCGGGGTTGGCGGATTGGATAGCCAGGCTAAAGTTGACCAACTTTGACAGGTCTTCAAACCTCGCCTTGGCCCCTTGATCGATCGAGTGCTTTGCCTCATAGGCCGCTCCCTCCTCGAGCCGTTTCGCTTTGTCTGGGTCTTTCCCGATGTCTTTCACGGCCAACTCGAAAAGCTTTCGATCCGCATTCGCACGGATCGCTTGTGGTGCTAAGAGTTGAAGGTATCTGTTGAACTCGTCCAATCGGCCAAACAAGTCCTCGAGGCTGGACACGGTTCCAGAAATTCCAAAGCGGATCTTTTGCAAGAAGGCCATATGTCTCAGCCGGTTTTCATCAAAGATAGCCAGGTCTGCTCTGGGGAGTTTATCGTTGACGTCGGAAAGATAACTGCTGCCGTACTTCATCTCAAGAGCAAGGTCCTCTGACTGATGGTGTGCGGAGACTTGAAGGACCAACCCATATCTTCTCTTGAGCTTCTCTGGATCCGAGAGTGTTCGGAGGAGGGCAACTAGCTGTTGGAGTATTCCCCTGGCCAAGAGCGTATCTGTCTCGGCAAACTCGGTGATCTTCTTGTCAAGTCTTTCGTTGGAGTCGGTCCAGGCTTCATCCCATGCCTGGAAAATCTGAGATGGAGGAATCAGCAACGCACTGAAAAAGCGAGTGACTCATGCGGACCGTCATTTGCAATTCCACTCTCCCCAAGTAAAGGCGCAACTTCCTGTCAACGACGAAAGCGTCCCTTATGAGCACAAACTTCTCTGCACACAGACAAGGTAGGTTTATTAGTGTATGAACATTCTCTACGCAATTGCCCGTGCTTACCTCGGACAAGCGGGAGAAGGCCAGAAATAGAACTGGTGATTGAAAAAGGGTCAGCCATGGCAACGATTCCGGGTACGGCGAGCCCTCAATCTGGTGTGGAAGGTTGACAGTCACAGAACAGAGAGAGCGGCCCAAGTGGACTCCGTTCAATTCGTTTGGACGGCGCGGATGCTCGCTTAAAGGCATTCATCCATGGGAAGTAGCGAGGTTCAGAGAGGTCAAGGACTTCCTTGCTTGGCGGCAACGCGACACCGGCGCATCATGCATGTAAGATGCAAGCCTGCGGTAAGACGGGAGTTTGGGAGGGAGGGGGCAGAATCCGGCCCAAGTTCACGAGCGGGGTGCTTCCACATTGCAACCTAACGATCCATCTGCTCGGGTCGTACTCCCCAAGCCTGGGTAGGTTCTGCAAGCCGGTTAACACAAAGGACTGATATGGTTCTACCCAGTAACCAGCTACGTGATCAGGTTTTGCATGAAGAAATGCGCCTTGAGAGTAGTGTAGAGGATTCATTCAACTGGGTCAAGCCGAGATCCACTCATGGAAAGCATTCGAGGAAGGCGCGACCTTCTGCTGCAGGAAGAACCAACAACCGGAGCTAGTCTCCAACCTCAGCCACTCAAGAGAAGCCGAGTGGATGCATGCAGGCGAATGGAAGCAAGTGGGCGCATGCTCTCTTGTTTGAAGCGCCGCTCAGAACCAGTCCATGCTTTGTGGCGGTTGCCATGAGAGACACCTGTTGAGTAGCAAATGCAGTGTCTCACGGTCACGATCGGGGAACAATGGTCTGGCAATAGGACATACGATAATGATCAAATATCACTGCATTGTGGTAACTAGACGACTATCCCACATAAAGAGAAACCCTTCTCCACGTTCTCTGCCAGAACCTTTAATTTTGAATACTAGTCAGGCCGAAGATAAGAAGGGTTAAATCGTTGACTTTCTACTAGTTCACTAACGTTAGTTACTATTGAGAAAAAAGATGAGAAGGGAAAGACAAAGGGATATATGTGGGAGATGCAACTACCTTACTTTTCCAGAAGGACCATCCAGTATAGAAGGCGACGAACCTCCATCAGGCAACCGATCCAACTTCACTCCACAGCCTTACTTACCTTAATCTTGTCAGTACCAGGTAATCAGCTCTCACCAGATCCTGGACTCGTCCCTCTTTTAAATCAAGAAGAGATATAATCCCAACCCAGAGACCGAGTCGAACCCCCGCCGACGCAACCAACCAAACATCACCGCCCGCGCCACCCGACTACGACTTACGACGACGACGTAATACTACACCCAGCAAAAGACCTACCTCCAAGAGACGACAGCAACCTGCCCGAATTTCACGATCTTCCCGACTCCTCACCGTCATCCTCCCCCACCTCCGTACCTCCAACACTCTCCACCGTGCGACTCACAACAGGATAATGCAAGAATGTCTTACCGAGCCTGACCGCAGGACCGCCGTCGCGCTCGCGCAGTTGCACCGTCTCCGTCACGATCGTCATGCGAGTCAGCTAGGTCATCTGGTTGTAGGCAGGCGCCCAGCGAGGCTGAACAATGCATTGATTTATACACAATGTCGACTGAACCTGACAAAGACTTTGAGCAGGTAACTAAAGCACCGAAACCCCTGGCTTTGTTTCCTACATGAAACCCGAACAAAGCACGCAGCTCGTGGCGTTGTAGATGTACATAATATGATTACCTTACCAACACACTTTATGTTCCCGCCCTGTTAACCGGGTCGAGGGAGCCTTCATCCATGCAGAACTCCAAGGTCCGTCTCCAAACGCCGGTTCAAACAGCCGCGTGATGCCCAGAACGCCAACTCAAACAAAAATGCCAATAAATCATCGTTAATCATCGTGCCATATTCGAGGAGGTGATGATGAACGCCGAGCCACCGATGATAAGGAGGTTGATGTAGAAACACCACCGCCAGATTCAAACGGGATATATGTTAAACACATCACCAACGGCGACTGTAGACGGTCAGTGAATCGCGCCGAAAAACACGCCCCCAGAATATAATGGACTTACTCAAACGCCGCCGCAACCTTGACTCTCTTGATCGGTTTCTTCGCCACCGGCTTGGGTTCCGGCTCGCTCGAGTCCCCTGCCAAGCCCAGCAGCTCAGCCTCGAGGGCGGTGAGAGGTGACTCGCTGCGGCTGAGGCTGCGATTGCTTCTGTTAGGGGTTGACGCTGGGCTACGGCCACGGCTCCGAGCGCGACTGGGGGTCCGAACTCGGCTACGGCTTCGGGACGGTGACCTGCGTCTGCGGGATGACCGGTCCGAGGGCCGACGGGCCCGCTCCTCGTCTCGGTATCGTGGGGTTACCTTGTCGAGGGACTGTCCGCTGTGGTAGCCGCTGTCGTGCCGCTTGTCCGCGTAACTCACCCTTTCCTCCTTCGAAGGGGAAAACTTGCTGTCGCTGTAAGAGTCGCGGTAACGACGGTCACTGGCGTTTATGATGTTGGTCTCCCCTGCCTGCGGCGACCAGGGATCGGCTTCGAAGTTGAACTTTGCCGAGGACGGGCTTGGCCGACGAGGAGACACTGCTCGGCCGTGGTTCTCATGCGATATATTCCTGCTACCCTGGGACCACCGAGTCCGCTTTTGATGCCGAGCATCCCCATCATCCTCGAAGCTGGCATCGAGAGACCGCTTCCGAGGGCGCCGGTCCTCCCTGCTCTCAATGGGACGCCAGCCACCTCCAGCATATTGAGCAGGGCTGTAGTCACGGGGCCGGCGATCTTGTGGCGAGTAGTCCTGGGCATAACCATTCCGGTCACTGCTCAGATCGAAATCGCGTCTGGGCGCCTCCTTGTAAGCAGACCTGTCAATCTGGAATCGTGGGGGCATTTTGATTGCAGACGAAGGAGGCGGAGGTCCCGAAGGATCATAAGTCGTATATTCGTGTTCGTAGGCAGGGAAGCGACGCACGACCATCCCCGGATAAAGCCTAAAGACGGGATCATACTTGAGAATCTCCCAAGAGGGGTGGTCTCTAATGGACTGCGCGAACTCCTTCTGATTGCCCTCTCGAAAGAACTCGGATTTGACGCAGGTCGCGTTGTAAGCTGGCGGTATGGTGGGGTCTTCAGTATACTCAACGGCGAGAGGGATGCCGACAGGGTCTGCCGGCTTCGTCTTGATCTCGGGAAACGCCAGCTTTAAATGCTCCTCCAGCTGGTGATCCCACCCACTCTCGAGTTTCTCGCACCCATCAGCCTTGCCATCAGCCGTTGGTGCTCGAGTTTCCTCATCTTTGACCTGGGGACCGACAGTCTTTGTCTGCTGTTCATCACGGCTATGCCGGGGTCCCTGGCGTTCATTTCGGGCGTTGTCTTTCCCATGCTTGTCCTGCCCATGGCGGTTCTTGTCACGGTGCTGCGAGCGTTTGCCCGCATGATTCTTTTGGTGCCTGCCGCGATGGCTGCTCAATGGGGTTTGGTTTGCTGAGGAAGGAAGGGGAAGCGGCGGAGGAGGTGGGCCGGTTTGGGATGTAGCCCAGCCGGGAGGAGGAGGGTAATGAGGCCCGGCCGGCGGCGGCGGGGCGTACGGCTGTGGCTGCCCCGGAGGATACTGATACGCACCGGGCGGAGGCGGCACCGGAGAAGGGTAAGCGGGCGGATAGTGGGCAGAGCCAGGCGGGGGGGGGGGTGGTGGCGGCGGCGGCGGCGGCGGCGGCGCATATTGTTGTTGAGGGTATGTGCTGGGCGGATACGAAGGAGGAGGAGGTGGGACTGGCGGGGTTTGACTTGGGGGGTAGTAGCTTGCTGGCGGGTATGGTGTGGCGTACTGTGGCTGCCCATAAGGAGCTTGCTGGCTATGCTGGGGCGGCGGCGGCGGTGCGGGAGAAGAGTAGTGTCCATACTGGGGCTGTGGAGGAGGGTGCGGCTGGTAACTCCCAGGATAAGGATTCGGAGGATAGCCCGGTTGCGGGTACGCTTGCATTTGAAGAGGCCGGGGCGGCGGGACACCGGGTGGAAATGGCGGTGGTGGTGGCTGGCCGTATGGAACGGCTGGAGGGCCTTGATGTGAAGGTGGAGCAATGTAGTGAGTGACGATGGGGCCTTTCTTCTCTCTGGAACCCCGTCCTCGCTCTGTGTTACCGTGCTCTTTCTTCTGCTGCCAACGCTGGAGGCCCCTGCAGCTTGTCATCAGCCAAACCGTGAAGGAAACCGGAGCATTGCATCCCACAGTACATAAGACATGGGAACTTACGCAGGTACCGCCCTAGTAGGCTCCGGACAGGCAATCACCCAATGCCCCTTAATCCCACAGTTGTAGCACACCGCGTCCTGTTCGGGGGCCGTCTGCCCAGGGGCCGTTCCAGCCATGGCGAGCCTGCTCGGGACGCAAGTCACACTTGTTGCCCGACGATGCAGATTGGGACGCTGGCCGGGTCGGTAGGCCAACGCCGAGGGAAGAGATTGAACACAGCAGTAAACAACCGGAGCAATGAGGGCAGAATCAGCTGTCGGCCAAAATCGTACCAGGGCTTTGTACTCGTCCGAGGTGTGGCGGACGGCTGTGCGATGATGATGCGGTCCAGAGCGACAGAGAACACAGGGCCAGGAGGTAAAGCTCTCAAAGAAACGAGCGTAGTGTTATGAGAGACTACTCATATGTAAGGTGACAGCAGGTGGTGATATGCCTGATATGTCCAGTAGATGTGATGTATTGTACCTAACAAGCCACAGATCGTCAGTAACCGCGGGAACACATCGGGCCGCCCGACTACAAGATGCCGGGCTCACCTCGATGCATGCTTGCAAGAGTTGGGAATACCTTGGGGCGGAGTCTCCTTGGAAGACGCCGGATGCCTGCCGCGATCAACCGAACCGGAGGCGGGCCGCGTCGGTGACGGGCAAGAGATACGACCCGTCCAGGTCCACGAGGGTTCCGGACTGGCGATTTCCGACGGCGAACCGGTCGCACTCGAAGTCCTCCGCCAGTGAGCCAATGGAAAATCGTCTTCTCGCAACATGAAGAATGCAAAAGCCAGCAGAGATGGGCTCCCGGACTGGTGCAGTCGCGTTGCGTAGATCTGGCTGAGGTTAGTTTTGCGGCTGTTCTTGATTGATCAACCCAAAAACCAAATTCAGAGGTTCATGTTGCTTGCTTGGGCGTGTCTAGCCGCAGCCCGCCACACCTGCGGGGCTCTGACCGTTCAGCAGTCACGTGCAAAAAGCGAGCATAAGCGCCGCCATCTCAGGTCCTCAACCCAGGGCAGCATCCGAGATCTCGCAGGTCCCAACAACGGCTTGTTCAGGCCGGAAGATTGGCTGAAAAGCGACAGGGTTACGATATTGGTGGCATCAAGAGAGCAGCGAAGGCCGACGGGCCGCCAACAAACGAGCAGCAGACAGAAGAAAAACCATTAGGCATTTCAAATAGGCAGCTCATTGCTGGCTTTGGAGGCAGGATTCAGCTTGTTGAATCCAGCTGGATATGTCCGGTCTAAGTGGTGGTGGAAGAAAAGCTGAAGGAGGCCAAGATCGGGCATCAGAAATTGGTATGGCTTGTAGAGAGCAAAGCCAAGGAAAGCCGGCCACTGAAGGCACATACAATGCCTCTCCAGCAACATTGGTGTGGCTCCTTTTCATCAGCTGGGCCAGATGCAGCCATCCGGCCGTCTCTCCCAGAAGGCCATTGAAGTGCTAGGGCCAAGCAATGTGTTCCGAGAAAAAGAGCAGCAAGAGTGAATGGACGACAGGGGAGAGTTGCCTTCAACCCGCGAAATTTGAAGAGAACCACACTTGGGCGAGAAATCAGGGCCAAAGGGCCTCCGGAACGACCACTTTCAAGGTAACGGGCCACCTGCTGGATGGCATTTTTAGTATTGGCGTCCTTTTGGGTGTTCTCCATAACAGGCTGGGCGGTGGTTTGAGTAAAGTTGTTTGTGAGAGCGAACCAGCGCAGCAAGAACGGCAACAAAGCAGGGAAATGAGGGAGAAAGTTGCTGGGCACGATCAGTGGAAAGAGCTCTGCTTTTCAACAAGAGCTCGCCAGCCGTCCAAGTGGGGAACTCCCGTCCATGCACGTGGATGTGAGCTTGGTGAAGCCCTTTCCTTAAGCGAGTGCCGAAGTTGCTCCGAGCCCTCCGATCCAACCATTAATGACGTTCTGCTGAAGTTGCAGGGCTGGAGTTTCTTTGATTGTTTTGCTGATTGATGGCAAGAACCCCGGGCGACCCTTCTCTCAGCCTCTCACCAGCTCGAGACGTCGCCCTCACTTGTCTCGCCAACTGTCGCTTCCTTCACACTTTTTTAACCTAACCTCTGCCAGATCCTGTGGATGACGGGAGTCTCGTTGTATACACTTCAAGCGCTTGTTCCATGTGACGCCTAGTCTCGGCGAATATGTTGGTTCGCAGAATACCGCAATCTACCGTTGACATCGCTCAAACCGGGAGTTGTAGCCCTCCCCTCTGCGGATCCTGATACCAGTCCCGCCTGTTTTTGCTTCCTGCATTCAGCTTCTTCTTCCTCGAAGATGCCGGGGCTCCCTTGTGAGTAACTCTGCCGCAACAACGTCAACCTGCTCGCCTTGGCCACGCCCCCCAGGCGAACAGGAAGACCACCAACCATCATGCCCCGCCTATGCTGGCGAGGTGTTAGACCAGCGCAGCTGATACGCCCCACTCCAGCTTCCGTAGACCTCGACGAGTGCATCTCGCGCCTCTACAAAAAGGAACTCCTGGCCGAGTCGGTCATCGAAGCGATATGCGCAAAGACCAAGGAGCTGCTGATGCGGGAGAGCAATGTGGTCCACGTGCGCGCCCCCGTCACCGTCGTCGGCGACATCCACGGGCAATTCTACGACCTGATCGAAATATTCAAGATTGGCGGCTGGTGCCCGGACACGAACTACCTGTTTCTCGGTCAGTCACTCGGCCAGAAACACACTCGAATGGGGACCCGCGCTAACTGGGAAACTCCCACACAGGCGACTACGTCGACCGAGGCATGTTCAGCGTCGAAACTATATCTCTTCTTGTTTGCCTGAAACTGAGATACCCCAACCGCGTCCATTTGATCCGAGGGAACCACGAGTCGCGCGGCGTGACGCAGTCGTACGGCTTCTACACCGAGTGCTCGCGAAAATACGGCAACGCCAACGTTTGGCATTACTTTACCGACATGTTTGACTTTTTGACGCTGAGCGTGGTCATCAACGACCAAATCTTTTGCGTCCATGGGGGTACGCCCCTTCTTCTCTTCCACCACCATCCAACTCCCAGCTAACAAACACAACCCCCGTAGGCCTTTCCCCCTCAATACACTCCATCGATCAGATCAAAATCATCGACCGTTTCCGCGAGATCCCGCACGAAGGACCCATGGCCGATCTGGTCTGGTCCGACCCGGATCCGGAGCGCGACGAGTTCTCGCTCTCGCCGCGCGGGGCAGGCTACACGTTCGGCGCGCAGGTCGTCAAAAAGTTCCTTGCCGTCAACAACATGAACCACATCCTGCGCGCGCACCAGCTCTGCCAGGAAGGGTACCAGGTGCTGTACGACGACCGGCTGAGCACGGTGTGGAGCGCGCCCAACTACTGCTACCGGTGCGGCAACATGGCCAGCGTGCTCGAGGTGAGCGACACGGGGGAGCGGTTCTTCAACGTATTCGCGGCCGCGCCCGAGAACGATCAGGTCAAGGACCAGCAGATGGGCGGCGGCGGGGAGAAGGATGGCGGGGCACTGCCGGACTACTTTCTATAGACGGCATGGCCGACGTGGATGGGAGGGTGCCATGGCCAATGGTAATGCTCGTAGGCGCTGCCGAGATATGGTGAAGGGTCCCTGGGAATTAGATATGGGAATGGCCCCATCTGACGTTTGGAGCTGGCGTTTGATCTGACAAACCAATTACTGGCACATATGCAAGATACAGTACTGCGAACAAATGAAATGACGATGCTAAAGAGTGTTGCACAATTCGCTCGTCCTAAGGCCTGGCTTGAGAGTTCATTTTCTTAGTATTTCCGAGGTTATCTACCACCCGAGGTTGGTGCCAGAAAGCAAACGTGATGGTATTCATTGTGGTCTTTCCACAGAAGAGATAATTGAAGACCACGTGCCAGAGCAGCAGCAGGACGCAATCCCAAATCCACCCCTCAGAAAAGCCCAAAGCAACGGCAAACTCAGCCAGCGGTGTGTTCTGTCGTCCAAGGGAGAACCGCCCCGCATGCCCCAGAGGCCAAAGTCATCCGGAAGGCGAACACAGGAGCAGGCTGACTCCAATCCGTGCCAGAACTCTCAATTTCACACGTCAAAATCCGTGGACCCCCTTGCCGATCAAGGCTAAGTAATACCCGCCTCTCAGTCAAATCGTCTTCCGTATCCAGTTCTAATCCTTTTGAACCAAGCCATGAGAGCAAAGCAGGTGTCGTCCGTTGCCGAGTGTTTGTCACCCAAAAAACAGGGCGCAAAGAATACTTGAAAGGGTGAACAAGATCACCAGTCCTTGTCGATCTCAAAGGCCCACTCGAACTGGAGGTGGGTCTTCTTGTCGTCGTCAACGAAGCTGGAGTTGACCGTGTACGAGCCACGGACGGCCCAGCCCGAGGGGGCGGTCTCCTCAGCGACTAAGAAGCATGGAGTTAGTCGATCACCGATCTGGGTCATTGTTCGGGTCAAGGATATAGTTACATTTCTTGGTGTAGAAGGGAGTCTTATCGGTGTTGGGAGCGTAGCTGCCCTGTTGTACCGAGATTAGTTCTGTTGCTTCGCTCTGAGCCACGTGACTGGATTGTAGAGAGTCTGCTTACAATCATCTCGTCCGACTTGCCGCCAGGGATCCGGATGCCCTTCCGCTTGATGACCTGGACGTAGTGCAGACCGCTGAGGATCTCGTGCTGGACCTTAAACTGGGCGCTCATGGTGAAGGTGGCGCCCTCCCTGATCTTGAAGGGCGTCTTCTTGAGGCTGTCTGCGCTGCCAGGGGCTGAGAGGTCAATCACAACGGGGGGACGACCGGGCGACTCCATCGTGAGCTTCTGGATGATGCACACACGCGGGTCGTTGGGGTCCGACAGGTCCTTGCCACCACCCAGACCAAGCGACTGCTTGTAACGCTGGAGAGACTCGTCGTTCTCGTCTGAGTTGTCATCGCTGTCAGTCTGGCTTCGGTAGCAGTTGAGGCTCTTGATGGTAGAAACAGCAGTGTTCTGAAGCTTCACAAGGACCCGGCCCGCGGGCTCCTGGTCGTCCTCAGGGTAGTCGCAGGGATAGGGGGAAGGGCGCCGCGCCGAGCGATGCGCCATGAGACCGTCGGCAGACTCTCCAGCCCCAGGCCCAATCGACTGCGATCGGGCTCTGTAGATGCTAGAGTCGCCAATGGAACCGTCGCCAGCCGATGAGATGTCAGGTCTGTCATGGGACTTCCGTGCATCAGGCGCGACGAAGGCGATCTTCCTGCCTGAGGACATCCTGTCGCTGGACTCAATCTCTCGTTATATCGGGATTGGTGTATCAGTTGTCTCAAGGGAAAGCACCAAAGGGTGAAGCGTGCAGCACGGAAGTGAATCGGAAGTTCAAAAAAGTATAATTGCGCCGCTGTAGTTTCACGCGGTAAAGGTTAAAGTATAGTGAAGGCAGAGAGGGAAAGGAAAGTGGAGAAGAGTATTGAACGTAAGGGTGGTTGTGTGAGTGATAGAGACTCTCCGAGCAGGATGGGGGCTCTACCCGGGTGCTCTGAACGACGCCAAGGAAGAGTGATGGAAATTTCAACCTTCAGAAGAAAGTCTTCCTAGTTGGAACATGTTTCTGGTGTTCAAGATGAGAGTAATAGGGCTTGCCCTGGAGTGTGCTGGTCCGGTAACCGATCAAGAGGACGATTCAGCACTTGCTTGAGCCAATTCTCGAGTCACAGCTTTTCCGTTATCACAACTCGTGTCCAGGAAAGAAGGCCAGTCATGGTGCTTCTCTTGTCCAGAACTTACCCATCTTCTGATACTCAGCCAGGCTCTGCTTGGGTTGCGAGAGCTTGTACCCCGAGGTCTATGAGGAAGAAGTCAACACTACCTTTCCACTCGAGCAGTAGCAATCTAACTCACTTCCTCGGGGAGCAGCTCGTCGTCCTGAGGGGCCATGACGAGTTATTGAGATGTTCAGAGGAGTAAGTGGTTGTGGAATAACGCTGCACGCTGTCGGTATCAAAAATCACGGAGTGGAAAGATAGAAGATGCCGTCAAGCTCAAGGTTGAGGTGGGACCAAGCTTATTTATTTGGCATGCCAATGAGGGGTGGAGGGGTGCGGTGAGACGGCCCACTTGTGTCTGCATCATTCGTCAGAAATCTGGAACATCAAGTGAAGGCACAGGAGGCGGCTTTCCCCATGCCCAACAGTTGCACGGCAGCAGCACAAATTGAAACCACCTTGCGCCTTACCAAATCGGCGGACTCAAGCTCTTTGTCGATTGCCAGAAATAGTGACGATTGAACCAAGTACCTTGACTCGGTGCCGCTTCGTTGTGCAACCTTGAACTGCCACAAGTCGTTACTACCCCACAAGTCGTTACTGCCCAGGAGCCACTGGGCTAAGATCTGGAGCATGGAGGTTCTGTACCTAGTGAAAAACGGAGATCACGCTGACCCGACGCGATCTGCTGTGATCTCCTCCAGGAACATCTCCCACTGTCGATGCTATATGTTGATTCTTAGAGCTCGTTGTCATCGCCGGCTTAGGTCCAACCGACTCACCGCTCATTCATGGCCCTAGACTCGACATGGACAACCCAAGACAGGATATAAGGAGTTATACGTATCGAACGGAAGGCATAATCTTTCGGATACTTCATTTTCTCCAGATCCAAGCCCGGAACGCCAACTTCTCTCGAGAATGAGCCTCGGTCAGGAGACATCTGGCAGCCAAATCACTGCCAGGCTAGCCAAGCCCGTGCCCAACGATCGTGGCTATCTACAGCCCAAGAACACAGAACGGGCCAAAATGGAAGATAGAAATGAAGGAACATTAAGATCAAGCTAGAAAGTAAGAGAAAAGGGAAGAGTGATAGGAAGACACAGGGGAAGAGGAAGAGCAAAAGGAAGAAAAGCATATAAGACAGTGAAAGCGAGAGACTCAAAGATGAAGAATTGTAAATACGTTATTCCGCGCTAGCAAGCAAATAAGGGTTGAAACTGTACAGCGTATTTGCGACCTCAAGTTCTACAATGTCGTTCCGAGCAAACCTGAAGAGAACTTGCTGATGACTTGAGGTTGGTGAAACCAGTCGCTCGATTCTCCCCGCAATCGGCATCCACCCCCTGATGTGCTGGACGCTACAGAGAGCAAACCCCATCTCGCCTCCATTTGAGGAAGTGTGGGGCAGTTCAAGCTTGGTTGCCCAATCGGCGTCGAGCGGCTGAAGCTTCTCTCCCCCATCTTTGCGGCTGTGGTCCGTGCCCTTCCACTCACGCACGTTGAATCTTCCCCCGAGTCGCGCTGGTGGATGGGCCCGCCATTTGATTGGGACAGGTTACCCCAGAGCCCCCAAGACTTTCCATCAGTCACCCGCTCGCAGATTGCGCCCAACTCCCAGACTGCATCAATCGGATCTCGAGTATTGATATCGCGGCGTCGCGTTGTTGTTTCAACAGCCTTCTTCTCGGTCCTATCGCCGTATTGGTTTTTAGATCTTTGTTTGTTCTTCCAACCGAGCTCTTCCAGTGGTGACGCCTTTGACAAGCGCACGGCACGAAGGCCCCTGCGGCTGCGCGCAAAGATTTCGCTCGTCGCGCTTCTCTCCCATCCCTGCCCTTAACGGACGCGTTCAAACGCCGCTTCACTCGAGCTGCTCTTCCATCAGCGAACACATCCGCCCACTCAAAACCCATCCTGGAACAATGTCACCGAACAGACGTCTTCCTGAACGGCACAACCCTCTGTTACTCGAGGATGTGCCGCCTCGTAGGTTAATCGTCTTCGCGCGCAGAACGTTGGTGGTACTGACTGGGCGTCATAGACAGCGAACTGGTCAGTCGTCGCCGGCTCGGCCAAACCCAGCTGACGGCGCGCATGGTCGCCGCAGTCGCCGGTGGAGAAGTAGACAAGTCGACGCTCGGCGCGTTTGATTACGCGCACCTGCGGGCTCCGCTGCCCAAGGGCATCGTGTCGGGCATCTTCAAGTCGTCCCCCCCGAGCTACTTCCTCATGCGGCGCAGCCAGGACGGCTTCGTTTCTGCCACCGGCATGTTCAAGGCTACGTTCCCCTATGCGACGCAAGAGGAGGAGAACGCGGAGCGGCTGTACATCAAGTCGCTCCCGACAACAAGCCCTGACGAGACCGCCGGGAACGTGTGGATTCCGCCCGAGCAGGCTTTAACTCTGGCCGAGGAGTACAACATCTTGCCCTGGATCCAAGCGCTTCTTGATCCCGCCGATATCGCTGCCACCGCCGGCGCAGACAGCGGCCCGCCCAAGAAAATCACCGCGCCGCCCAAGTTTTTCTCTGGCCAACCGACGCTTGTCCCCCCGGCTCCCACTTCTACGCGCGCCTCCCGCAGTCGCCGCTCCGCTAGCCCGGCCAAGTCAACAACCAGCAAACGCCCCATTGCCAGCCCCCGGAAGCGGAGGGTTGCCTCTTCGCAGTCGTCAATTGCCACCGACAGTCTCCCGCCGAGTACTGGAGATTCGGTTTCTCCCACCCTCGTCAACGGAGAGTTGTCATTCCAGTCTCAACTCTCGGCCGTGTCCAAGATTGCCAAGATTGCCAAGGTAGAAGAGACCACCGAGGCTGACCTAAAGATTGAATCCATCGAGAGGGAGCCAGCCGTTGTTCTCCAGCCGGTAGAAGAAGAGCCCAAAATCAAGGTTCACGTCGATCAGGATGTTAAAGTTGACGCGGAGGGCGATGAGGTCCAGCACACCAAGGTCGAGGTCGAAGTTCCCCTCCTCAATGGCGAGCTCCCTTCGGCTGATGATGCAGCAAAGATGGTCGCCGAGGCCAAGGCCATGGTTGAAGCTGCAGTCAAGGCCAACAACGAGGTCGTCGGTTCTGCTTCGGGCAGCGGCAAAGGCAAGCGGAAAGCTGACGATATCGCTCAAGACGAAGAGGGCGAGGAGAAGGATGAGAGCGCTGTGGAGTCGCCCAAGGCGAAGAAGGTCAAGACAGAGGCCGAGCTACGCAAGGAGAAGATCCGTAAAAGAGCTTTCTTTGGCCTCACTGCTACAGTTGCTGTGGGTGCTTTTGGGTAAGTGACCTTTACCGTTGTTCGTTTCCATGGGCATCGCGCTGACGGATGCAGTGCCCTCCTCCCGGTGATTGCGCCATACGTCACAAATGCCCTATAGTGGTCGCCTTGCATCGGGGCAGTACGCCGTTCTCTTCTGCCTTGGACCCGTTGGCATATCGACTGGCCAAGCATTGCGCAACGGTGCGTTGACTCTAATTCAGCTCTTCACTGATTTGTCTTGGTTTGGAGTTGCTGGAGGCACGCTGGGTAGGGTGCGGCGGATTTTCCTGCTATTTTGAACACGGTTCTTCCCATTTCACCCTCTTTTTCTAAACACATACCACATACCCCATACGGCAGAGGCCGGCTTCCAGACATACGCGACATTAGAGTAAGGGAGAGGTGGGTGTTGAGCGGAAGGCGGCGGGACTCTCACTTAGGGAACCTTTGGGATCCGAAACTACTCACTTGGATTCGGGACCTCGTAGGCTTGGGGAGATGAGCAGGGGGGAGCAGTGCCCCTGGTGATGGGAAGGGTGAGGCGTTGTTGTGACAAGATAATCCCGTTATCCCCCTATAATGAAAGGAGCTGGAACGTGCCAGTCCTTCATCGCGAGTTCTGGGCGTACGGCGTTTGTACAGAAAATTTCAAATATATATGCAAATGACAATGCGGTTTCCAACTTCGAAATCCGAACTTGATTGTGAAAACGAGTTGCCGACCAACAGCAGCCAAGTGACGAACCTCATGAACTTGGCGTTAAGAGGAAGGGTTAGGGTCTCATGAGCGGATCGCACGCTCGGACCAGGTTCTGAATCTGGCTCATTTCAGATCGCACACAAATGCTTTTTCCCACCCATCTCTTTTTCCTCCTCCACTCTTCCTTGTGATGAATGGAAGCCGTGTCTGCAGCCATGGGCGGCGCGTATCCTGAAGCGTTCAGTCGGTACCGGGAGCGGATGCTCCCGCATTCCAAGACATTGTTCCATTTTCCTTGCTGGTCCGGTGACCCGTGGGTTTGACCATCTCGAATGGGCTGTCAGGGCACATCCGGCAATTGTCGGCTTCCCCGCCCGGGCAACCAGCCGCTTGACCGGATCTTAGACCACCGGAAAGTGCCAGCTGTCCGGGGAAACTGTCTTCTCCCTTGACGACTCAGCGGGTCAACAGACTGCACCGCGGCAAACGTAAGATGAAGAACACCGGGAGGTTATGGAGACCTGTTCTCCGGGCGCAGCGTCGGGCCTTCTCGTCATCGTCGCGCCTGCTAGACAATTACGCCTTCATCGGCCTGGGACAGATGGTATGTGCCATTCGGATGCCAGATCTTGATTGGCCGCTGCTAACTGCCATGTTCGGCTAGGGATATCAGATGGCGCGAAACCTTCAAGCCAAGTTGCCGCCGAGTGATACCATCCGCGTCTTTGACATCAACAAGGCAGCCGCGGAGAAGTTGGCGCAGGAGATGAAGGCGCAACAAGCCGGCGGCGCGGCCGCTCAAGTGGCCACAAGCGCGGGAGATGCGGCGAGGGACGCGGTAAGTGTGACTTGCTGCTCTCCTCTGGCCCTGTCCGCTGGCTTTTATGATGAGTTTGTTTATGCATGACTTGTTCTAAGTTGGGCCGGATTACCGGCCTTACCGTGATTATTGTTATACAACAAAAGCCAATCCTCTGAGAAGCCAAGGGCCAGCCTTTTGTCTCACTGCGAATTAACAAGACAACAAGAGAGCCTAATCTGACTGGCTTGGACACAGGACGCAGTCATTACCTGCTTACCGGAACCGAACCACGTCAAGTCGGCCTTCGAATCTATCCTCTCGGCCCACAATGCTGCCCAGAAAGGCGAGCTCCACAGTCGGCCCAAACCGCGGCTCTTTATCGACTGCTCTACGATCGACCCTACCTCGTCACGAGAGGTCGCCGCAGCCGTGTCCTCCGCCCTGCCGAACGGCCAAGGCAATTTTGTCGACGCGCCCATGTCGGGTGGGGTTGTCGGAGCTACCGCTGGTACGTTGACGTTCATGCTAGGCGCGCCAGAATGTCTGCTCAGCCGCATTGAGCCGATCCTTCTCAGGATGGGGAAGCGGGTGCTGCACTGCGGTCCGCAAGGGGCCGGTCTCTCGGCCAAGCTTGCGAACAACTACCTGCTTGCGATTGAGAACATCGCGACGGCAGAGGCCATGAATCTTGGCGTAAAGTGGGGCCTCGACCCGAAGGTTCTTGCCAGCGTTATCAACGCCAGCACTGGAAGGTGCTGGCCGAGCGAAGTCAACAATCCCGTGCCCGGTGTCGTGGAAACCGCGCCGGCGTGCCGGGATTATACAGGAGGCTTTGGCATCGGCTTGATGCGCAAGGACTTGAGGCTGGCCATCATCGCGGCGAAGGAGGCTGGCGCTGAGCTTCCTCTGGCCGAGAAAGCGTCAGAAGTGTACCAGGCCGCCGAGGCGGAGGAGAGGTGTAAGGGACGTGATTTTTCAGTTGTGTATCGGTGGCTGGGTGGAAAGGAGTAATTTTCGCTCATGTGCAGGGTGCGTGTTGAATGTCTACCTCGCATCTTGTCTCAATATACCAGCCCTGTCACATTGTCCGTCAGCCCTGTCTCTCGGCTTCCTGGCTGTGCCAAATGGTTGGATGGCAGCCCAGTCCCACCGTTTCAAAGCGGGATGTTGTTGCATTTCTCGGCCTACTCGTTTGCTGCCCTTCAACACTTTCCGTTCCCGTTTCCAACCGCATGGCAGTCTTTCGGCTTTTTTCCGTCCCCGCGAAAGCCCTACTGGACCACAGAGTCGGCTCAGCAACGATGGAGAGCAAAGGACCCGAACTACAGCATCCTCAGCTTCACAACCTCCAACGAGGGTGAGAAGCGTCAATGGTTCATGCTAGGAATTCAACTTTACAACAGTAGCTTCAGAATTTCCGTTTCGCCGTCAAACTCTTTGCAACTCGCCTGCTCGATGCGACGAGTTCCAAAAGTGTTGGGACGTTTCTGCGCACCGAACATCATCCGCACGACGACGCTTATGAGGAGGCGGACGAAAATGTAGGACACCTACGATCCAGTCGCACTACTCTGTTCGACTGCTTCGATTGGGCAGTATCCCCATTGTCTGGCCGAATTTGGACGCCTCTCTCCTGCTCCACCACCACTCGAGAGCGGACCGCTCACTCCGAGTCAGTTTCTTTCAGTACTCATTTTGAGGGTGAGCTCACCACAACCGACGAGGTCCTCGCTCCTGGGGAAATAGAGCGTGTTGACGCAGACGAAGATGATCGCTGGCCCTTTCAAGCTCAGGAGGTGCCCGGACAATCTCTTTTCCCTCCTTCCGCCCTGCAGAGATCGCAATCATCTGTGACGACCCGGAGCATCCCTTCGACTCAAACCCATTACGAGTCCGTATCGGCCAACAACAGCTCTATTTCAAACAGAGCTTGGAGGATGGCGACGAGTTCGCAAAGAAAGTCGAGAGGTACGAACGGATTGCTCGGGCCAATTTTGGAGCCGGCGTTCGTACGCCCCCCCTCTACGGGGTTGTTCGGAATGAAAGGAACCAGCTGGCCGGCTTGCTGCTCTATCCCATCGAGGAAGACGCTCCTCTTTCTTCCGCGCTGAGACTGGGCACCCCTGATGGCTTGAGGGATCGATAAGCGCAGCAGATTCAGGATACAGTGGCTGCCCTGCACCAGGCCGGCAATATTTGGGGAGGTGCCAAACACGGCAATGTGTCTCATCGATGTCCATGGCGATGCGTGGATTGTTGATTTGGAGGCGGCCGGACTGAGGGATGGGTTGATGCCAACAAGGCGGGAACAGTCGATGGGGATCTGCAAGCCCTTGGGCGCATCATGGAGTCCATCGCGAGCGGCGGAGGGGATATCAACTAGCTTAGGCGGCGTCGCTTGGCTCACTCAGAGCCTGGAGGTCTTCAGCCACATCCACGTCGGTTGATCAGCTCTTTGCTTTGTTCTTATTTTCGTCGGATGCATCGCATGCCCCAGAGATACAGCCCGACTACTTAGCGCCCGCCTCTGTTGCGGCTCGCCATCGTGCAATTCGCGATTCCCAGCTGCGTGATTGATAGCACCGACGGACAGTACAGAGACTGCGATCGAGATCGAAGGCTTTCTGCTCGGCCGTATATGGATCAAGACGAGAAGGAACTATGAACGGGAATCCGGGTTCTACGCCAAGGAAGCCTAGATTTAAGGGGACAGTCATCAATTTTCAACGTGGCCGAACTATTCCGGCTCGACGCGGTATGGAATCCAACCCCAACGGGGGGCTACTGGAAGGCGATGTTTGGTTGCTTCGCGGAGCGGCGCGTCCTACCCTACCGTGCTGTGCTTTCGCGACGGCGAGCATACCATCGTCAAGTTGGCTGCGCCGGAATCCCTTGAAGGAGGCAGAGGTTCCCTCAGAGTCCGAAGACCCTGGCCATCCGTATTCAATATCCGTCGAACAGATGGCCTTGTCAAACTCAAACTATGCTGGAATCCTCTGTGAAAACCCCAGCGCCATACGAACGTAATCAGTGCGATCACTCCTCCCCCGAACGATACCGCCCATCCAACGGAATCTACGGTCGAACGAAATAAGACGAGGTCGACAATGACGAGGAGAACGAGCACTCTTGTCAGCCACTTCACTTTGCTTCGCATGATATTTGATGAAGACAGGGAGACAAATTGCTCTTGCCGCGGAGAGTTACACAGCCGTGGAAGAGCACAGGGGCGATGAACGGGCCGGAGGCGGTGGTGGAGGTGCCTCCGAACAGTGATGCGGACGTCCATGCCCGGAATGCTCAGGAGACGACGCCTCTGGATTCTGCGCTGGATTGAGAGGAGTTGGCCATGGGGCGGGTCGTTTCTAACGGCAATGTGCGGGTGGGATTTGGTACAGGTAGTCAGTCCCAAGAAGAGGTTTTAAGTCTGTGCTGAGTTCTTGTTTTAGGTTATAGCCATAAATTTTGACTCCGTTCGAGCAGATAGAGGGATTTCAATGGGCATACGCACCTTGTCTTTGACGACAGTTCACCAACCGTGGTCCACCAATGGCATACCGCCAACCCCGGGGTGCGCCTACTCGGGACCGGAAACGACCCAAGTCTCTCCCGGATACGACACACACCTGCCGAGACCACAAAGGGAGACGGTATGTCACCTGACTCAGCGGGGAGTGAACGTTCTAGGGCTCTTGGCCCGCGCTTGGGGGTGCTGTGATTCCTGAATTTGGGCTCGCTTTTAACGGATGGGAGGGCAGACTCCTGGTCCAGTCTCGAGCCAGTGTTCCATGGCATGCCCGCCCGGGGAGAAGGGTGGTTAGCGAACCCGCAGTGCATTGGTGTTTGTTCCTGACGGAGGGACGAGTTTATG
Source organism: Parathielavia appendiculata (assembly GCF_033297405.1). NCBI lineage: Eukaryota > Fungi > Ascomycota > Sordariomycetes > Sordariales > Chaetomiaceae > Parathielavia > Parathielavia appendiculata. Next base: position 2,740,504 of record NW_026944222.1, read on the forward strand.
CTGGGGTATATATGCTGGGACTGGACGTCGGCTTTGGAACTCCATCCAGACGCCGCGACGGATTGTGGTTTGTTTTTTGATATTCAACACGGTTTCTGTGATCTAACCAGACAACGCCTGCCTGGTTCTACAAACTAGGGCACTGTCTTCCAAGTAGTTTAATATCTTTCCACATACTCAGCAGGACACCATCCGACAATCTTGGCAACAACGAAAAAAGACGGAACAATGGACAAGATAGACCCTTCTCTGTTTCCTCCGGGGATGTCCCAGGACGACATTGAGGACGCGATCGCGAACTATTACTACTCGTGCACCGAGGTCACGCCGATGTGTCCTGTTGAGAGGACTACGCTTGGGTATTATCCCAATAGGGGAATCAATATCTTTTTCGTGATTGGGTATGCCACGGCAACAATGGTGGCGCTGGTGCTGGGTATACCCAAGAAGACGTGGAGTTACACGGGGTTCATTGCGGCTGGGTGTGCATTGGAGCTCGCAGGTAGGTGCTTCTTCTTTTGCTCTCAATGTTGTTGTTCCTTCTTCCTTTCTGTTCACCTTCGTGCGGTTTTTCTGGATGGATTGGTAGGTCAGGGGTAGTGATCTCAACAGGACTGGTGAGACAATAGGCCAAGAGGAAGAAGAACTGCAACAGAATGACAGTCTTATCTACCTGAACCTCAGCCATCGAATCACCTTATTTGAGGGACCCGCGCACACCAAAGTGACGAGCCCCTGAGTAGAAAACTAACCAAGACCAACAATACACCGCTAGGCTACGCCGCACGCATCCCATTGACAGACAACCCTTGGAACAAGCACGCCTTCGAGACGCAGATCGTCGCCATCATCCTCGCGCCCACCCTCGTCTGCATCTCCATCTACCTCACGCTCAAGCACGTCTGCCTTTCGCTCAACCCGGCCCTGTCGCGCGTGCGCCCGCACCTGTACCCCTTCGTCTTCGTCCCGCTCGACGTCTCATGCCTCCTGGTGCAGGCCATCGGTGGCGCGCTGGCCGCGAGCGCCGCGCTGAGCAACATCCGCATGGTCGAGCACGGCAACCGGTGTATCATTGCCGGCATCGTGCTGCAGGTCGTCGTGTTGCTCTTCTTTGGCACCTCTGTGGTGGATTATTATTTGCGGGTGAAGAAGTGGTGAGTGGGTGCTCGGAGTCGCCAGGCGGATAACAAATGGAGCGTTAGAAGGCAATGGGGTTGAGCAGGGTACCTGGGACTGACATGGGGCGGTAGGATCAACTCGAATGAGGCGGACCCCGAGGCAGTAGCTCTTTGGCGGAATAAGAAGTTCAGGGTGTTTGTGTATGCTGTGGCAGGAGCATATAGCGGCATCTTGATCCGCTGCATCTATCGGTAGGCCTTCAAGATTTCGTAGTATTGAAATTGGGATGTGGCTGACAAGGCAGCAGTATCGCCGAGATGGCTGGCGGTTGGGGCAATCACATCATGCAGGACGAGCCTTCCTTCATTGTGCTGGAGGGATTCATGGTCCTTATCCCCTGCATACTGCTAGCTGTCTTTTCGCCCGGCAGGCTCTTCCCGCAAATGGCAGCTCGCATGTCAGCCTCTGGACGAACCGGGTTGAGACGCAGGGGCGGCGAGAAGGGCGACGTCGGCAAGCAGACGCAGTCTGAAGGACACGCAAGTCAGCAGCAGGTGGTGAGTGGGAACGAGTCGGCTGACGGTGAAGCAAAGGTGAAGGCGCAGCCTGTGTCCAAGTCGGTGGTGGATGAACCTGAAGGCAAAGACTCCGCATGAGGGAGAAGGGGCCTCCGCAAATTGTTGGATTTGGCGCAGTGTAGGTGCTTGGCTATATTGGGAACCTAAAACATACCGTATTTTAGGGTTGCCCAGCATGTGCACAAGGGTAACTCAGATTAACTGAAAATTAATATCGGCCGTCCTGCTTCTGCTGGATTTAAGCTCTAGGCAAAGAAAGACATCTCTAGGCTCGACGCTGCCTATGTCATAGACTTGTCAGTTTGTGGTTTTCGAATGAAGATGCCAATAGAAGGTCTTTGACGGGAGTCACCGAGCTTAACTGTCCTTTACTGGGTAACATCACGTTCAACGGGCCTCCATTTGCCCCCTGGTAGATTTTAGTGATGTTCATTATCATCCCAGAGCACTGTATCAATCATATCGCTGAATGCTAGTTTGAATTGCTTGATCTAAAGCGGCACTTTGTCCTGATCACAAACATACAGGTAAGGGCTCTTATATACCAAGCTACCTCCTTAGGCTGCTGCAACTGACAAACAGCACCTTACATTATTCGATTAACTCGATGTAGTTCCCTCTTTGTGGCATGCAGTGACAATACCGGTGCTTTTCAAGCGATTATGAGGCTCTTTGAGTGCAATGTTGACCTTGCCATTGAGCTTGATAGCCTGTTTGGAGGCCCTTAACAATACAAACATGCTTGGTCACTCCCAGCAACTAGCCTCCTTGAACCTCTCCTCCTTGAACCTCTCCTCCTTGAACCACTCTTAGAATCTATAGGACGGAAGGACATAGTGACTGTCTTCGGTCTCTTCTTGTGCCTTCTCTCGCATCTGTATAAATTCCGTGGCTAGCGTTGCTGCCCCCGCCGGCACCGGCTGCTGCCTCGCAAAGGGTTTGGCCCCTGACGGACAGGTGCAGATACCCCTTTGTCGCGTCCTGTCGCGACAAATGAAGTGCCATCGCGACTAGTGAAGTGTTAAGTCGGCACACAAAATGCCGAGCAGCAACGGAAAACTAGACATCGCACCGCTTAACAATTCAGTGTTCGATCGGTTCCTGGCAACGGAGCACAGCAACTGCACCGTCATAATGTACGCATCCCCCCAAATCCTTTATATAACCGCTTTCATTCTGACACATAGCTATTCAACTTATAGGCAGCGTTGCCTCGAATTCTTCTGCGTGCTCGGCCCCAATAAGGCCGACGAGCCCCCGCCAACTCCTCCCACCCGCGCCAGCCCCCAAGGAGCCCAAGTTCACGCTCAACCTCCCCCGACCACCATCACCGACCCAAGCCCCATGGGTCTCATTACCATGACCTACCCGGATGCCAAGGTCAACCAAAGAGCCTACCCGCTCGGACGGGTGCCCGAGCGTCACAGCTCGAGGAATTACCACCACCACCACCACCACCACCACAACAACAACAACAACAACGGCGGCGGCAACCCCACCAACCACCGCACCCCAACCAAGCATCCTCTTGCCAGTATCGATGAGGTGCTGGAGAAGACGATCGGAAACCCGTCCGAGAAGGACTTTGCCGCCGAGAGCATTGCGGTGCGCGACTTCGGCGCCGAGGCTGCCGCGCGCCACAAGAGGAAGAGACTGCACGAGGAAGGCTGGGAGACTCCCGGCTACGATCATGAGGCAGAGAGTTCCATCGCCGCTAAGGATAAGGGCAAGGAGTTCGTGACGGAGAAATGGAAGGGTAAGGGCAAAGAGGTCGTGAGAAGGACGGTGCTAGAGGACAGCGTGAATGGAGAGGAGGTTCTGGGAGATGACTCGGATGATAGCGGTGCTATTTGAAGGTTTTCAGAGGAATACGCTGCCAGGGTGATGAGAATGGAAGGCACGACGAGGATCGTTCCAAACCTTGGCCCTTATATGGTAGTGGTACCTTGGTACTCTACCGCAGAATTCGAAGAAATGCCACAGATGCAACTGCGGGACGGCGGTACCTTACACATGAAATCTCATACTTTCAAAGATGTTTCGTTGGACTCCGGGTGGCGACACAGCCATTATGTCATCGATTCCACGATTCTGACTACCAGGTCCCTTATTATGAAAGACCAAGGTCACAGATGACAGAGGACGCATTCAACCCATCTGCATCTTCTCAGCACTTCTTGTGTCGATTTTCTCCAAGTCAACAATCTAGATACGTCCAGTTACCGTTAATTTACTAAAACCTCACTTCCTTGACAATTCCTGTGTTTCCCTCGCAACCAGAATGCCAAGCAGCAAAGGCACACCCACCGATCCCGAACTTCGCGAGCATCTCAAGGAAGGTAAGTCTATCCATCTTATGGCCCCGTAAGCAACGGGAACTTGTGATGCGGTTGCATTAAGCCCAGCCTTCGTCAACAGAGATCCAGCAAGAGCCCAATAAATCCGGAGATGGAAAAGGACAGTGGGCAGCTTGGAAGGGCATGAAGCTGGCCAAAGAGTACGAGGCGCACGGCGGTGGTTACGAGAACGAGCCTGGCTCCAAGAACGAACCGAAGACGGGTGCGCCCGTGGCCAAGACGGAGAGCAAGAAGCAGGAGGAGTTGGATGATTGACCCCGTCGTTACAGCAGTACGGAGTGCCAGTAGGGTAGTTTGACAGCTGATGAGCCCTTGTCAGGTCAATGAGGAAAGCACATGCAGGCCGCGTGCCCCTCCCAACTCTTGAAGATGCTACTTACCCTCTCCAACTCCCAACAGCTCATTGAGTGATTCAAGTAAAGTGCTAGATGCATGCCGGAGGCAGCAATCTGCACTTGGCGTCCGCAAAACTCGCCTCACTTATTTTGTACCGTCTGGTGTTTACCACGTTGCAGCTGTTGCTCCTCGTTCCCATTTCCAAAGGAAAGCCAGTCACACCACCAAGGTGCAAGTTGCAAGTGGCCTCTAGGCGATTGGAGCCATGGCGCAGCATCATCTGCATACTGCTTTCTACCGTGGGAGGTTCAGCCTCCATATAATACGTCCAGGAACAGGAAGCAAACGAGCGAGCAGAGCTGGAGCGACAGGCCTTAGGAAACAGACGGTTGACGAGAGATGGGACGCTGGAGCCGGCAGTGCTGGCCGAGTTTTACCTACGCCCGGGAAGTACCCCTCGTGGGTAACCCACTCAAAAATAGGTAACACCCGACACCCTCCCAACCTAACATAGGTACACCTCCCCCGGGGTTTTAAAGGCTAGCGCAAGACAAGCCCCACCGACTAACCAAAACAAGCAAGCAAGTAGAGGTACTTTGAAGGGAGTAGAACATCATTGATTTTTTAGTACTCTGTACTTCCACCTTCCGCTGCAATTACTTTCCGTAACCTGTCTGGCATCGAGTGCGCTAGCCGAAGTAAAAGATCCTCCGGAATTGCATCCCATGCCTCCTGAATAGCCATACGGAGAGCCGCAAGACTAAGTCGTTGAAGATCTGGGTAGTCGTCCTCGATAAAGTTCTTCAGCCAGTGCCAGAGGTTCTCTATCGGGTTGAGGTCAGGGCTCCGAGCAGGCCACTCTAATACCTCAAGTCCAAGTGCCGTAAGTAGACGCCTGGTTGAGAGAGCTCTATGAGCAGCAGCATTGTCTTGTTGAAAGAAAAATTCGCAGCCGTTAGACTCCCAGAACTGCCGTACAAGTGGAAGTATAAGTTGTTGATATTTCTCGGCATTTATACCTGTGACGAATCTCAAAGCCCCAACTTCTCAAAGGGACTCCTGAAGGTTATACTTGACAACGGGGTGAGGTTCGGTGAAGCCAAAGGGTTCACAACAAGCAATGTCCAAGGGTATTGACAATCTTGCACTTGAGTTGCTTACTGGAGAACTCCCAGAGTCCTCCAGAACGAGTGACTATATACTTGGTAGAGCGTTCTTGATCGCCCATGATCGCAGTCTACCAAGAGCTGTTGAACTGAGTGGGTTCCTTGGCACCAAGATTCACGGACTGAGCACTGATGTTCAATGCGAGACTCTCAGTCAGCACAGATCCATCACAATGACACAGTTCCTGACATAGCGTCATATCAGGGCACAATGTCTCTATATAAGGGGGTAATTCCCCTGGGAGGATTAGAGGGTAAAATTTTCTGTTAAAACAAGAAAGGGAGATTCTGAGACACCCTAACCCACTATCTTGATCCTTCATTTGTGTGGTCACTCTGGAATCGTGACTCCAATTCAAGCCTCATTTTCATACCTCAATCTGTTCAATACCATTTGGTTGATCTAAGCTTACTTGAGCATGTAACTGTTGGCTGCCCAACAAGAGCTATCCTTGATCGCCTTGGGTAGCCAGCTACCCAAGTCTACCCTTGATCGCCCGGCCCCCACGGCTACCGTGTGGGCCTCGTGCGGTTCCTGCAGTTCTGTCTTGTGCCCCACTGGGCCTGTACATATGGTTGGTTCGTGACATACCCCCGTATCCCTTCTCCTAGAAGAGCCCGGGTCCCTTATACCGTCCAACGAAGCAGCCCCAGAACATCCAGCCGTGTGGTTTTTGCCGAAGAAGTGCCCAAGTACGAGGGTCTTCAGTTCGTGCACAGTAATCCACCTCTTCCACGTAGGGGTATTGGTAGCCCAAGTCTCGTCGCTAAAGATAACCTTCTCCCAGTCCTCAGGATTAGGTCGCAGAGCCAACTGCTCCTGTGCAAAGGCGAGTCGTGCAGCCCGGTGCTGAGCAGTTAGTTCAATCCTACAGGGGCGTTTCCTCCTCGAGTAACCCATTGATCGTAGAGCATTGAAGATCGCAGTCTCTCCAAAGAGCTCAAAACCCGGGATATAGTGCTTCAGATCTCCCCATGGGAGCTCGCGGAAGAGGTTATCGGCTTCGAGGTAGTGGCGGAGAATCTCTTTCTGCGGAGTACGGGGTGCTCGCCGCGGCCAAGGACAAGAGGACGGCGGTGGCGAAGAAGTTGAAGGCGGTGGAGGAAAGGGCCCTAGCCGATGGCTGGGTTGTGTAGTTTATTTTTTTTCTTCCGTTTCCCTTTGGGTGAGGGATAGAGGTGGATAGAGAGGGTTTTTGCCGTTTGGGAAGCACTCCTGGCGTTACTCCACCTCAGGGCGTAGTTGGCTGACAATGAGTCCGATTGCGCCGGCTGGCCCAAGCTCCCGCGCATCCACGCATTGGCCAGGGACCTAGCTCGGCTCAAGCTGGCTTCACCGCCAAGCCCTTCGGCTTTCCATCGATCGCTGCCCGATCCGGCCCGCTAATCGGTTTCCTCCACCAGCCCAACCTTCCCACTTCTCCATTTCCCGGTTTGTAAGTTGCGACAGAGAACCCCACGGTGGTTCCCCTCCACTGATCGACGACGATCGGGAGTTTGCGCTCGCTCAACCTTGCATTTCTGAATCTCTTTCTTCTTGGACAATCCTTTATTTACTTTTGCGCTGTTTTTACAGAACACAGCTGAGAAACACATATTGACGTTGTACGCGATACTCCCTCCTTGGTGCTGTTGTCGCGCGGGTGCTAGTTTCGTTTGTTTATACGGAGTAGCCCACTGCACGTAAACAGGTAATCTGCCAGTCGCAATCGTTGTGCGCCTCGAAACTGGCGATCGGCCTCCCGCAGCCCGCCGCGCAAACCTGCACTCTTCCGAGCGGACCACGCCAGCTTTCAGCTTGTTTACTCAAATCGTCCGACCGAACCACTCTTTCCCACGGTTTCGCGTACAACAGCGCACCCGACCGCACCGCGCGCCCACGACGTTAGCCCCTGACATTCCCGAATCGCTCCTCTGCGGCCTCGGTCGCAATGAGAAAAGCCAATTGAAGCGACCATGGTTCGTGTCACGGAGGAGCTGGCTCTCTCGCCAGAGCACGTCACTCTCTACTACGCCAGCGACCCGTTGCTCGGCAATCTGCCTGTCCTGATCTTCCACGGGCCTTCGACCACCGCCAATTACACCCTCAACAGCTCCCGCATTCAGATCCACATCTACAGCCCGGCCGGCTACCAGTCCTTCCCGCGCATCACTGTTTCGCCCAATTCGCCGTTCTACAGTGTCGTCGCCCACCTCCCGCGCGAGTTCCAGGGCGACGAGATCTGCAGGGGCCTGGCCTTTGGTCTCTACAAGTACTTTACCGAGCTGCCTGAAGTCGTCAAGGACCATCTGAAAAACCAATATCCCGTCACCCGTGCCCGGCGCCCAGGCTCGGCACCGTCCCTCTTCGGCGAGCAGCATGCCGCCGACCTTGCCAAAGCCGCCGTTCAGGCAGAAAACACACCAGAGGTCGTCGGGATCCTGGAAGATGCTCTGCGGACGCAGCACGTGAGCAGTGTCGATATGGATCTCGTCCTGCCACCAGGCTCCATCGTGCCCCTGGAACACGCCGACTTCGACGAGATTCCCGACGACGAGGACGACATACTGGATCCGACTTTGCGGCAGTACAGCGGGTACAGCCCCTTAGTGAAGCTGTTTGGAGAACCTGTCTTCCTTCCGACCTCCAAGCTGCGGCGAGCGCCGTCGCGGCCTACCTCGCTAAACCGGACCAAGTCCTTTTCCAAGAACCAAAAGGTGGAGCTGCGCATGAAGATGGGCGAGCTGGTCGACACGGAGGAACGCTACGTGCTCAAACTGAATGAGCTCGTCAACAACGTTGCCAATGACTTCCGTCAAAAGGCGAAGGAGCGCCCGCCCGGGAGCATCAGTCCCTCGGACGAAGACCTGGAGAAGCTGTTTCCCAAATCGGCAGACAGCATTCTCGAGAACAACTCGGCCTTTATGCAGAAGCTCCGACGAGTCATGGATGAGACCGAGGAGGAAGCGCTCAGGGACATGGAGCTTCCGTTTTCTGCCATTAGACTTGCTGGCCCCAACAAGGGCAAGGATCCGAGCGGTGCCGTTGCCATGGCCAAGATCTTTCTCGAGTGGTTTCCCAAGTTCACCGAATGTTATCAGGACTACATTCGCGCCAGCCAGAACTTCCCACAGCTTCTCAATGCCTTCCTCGACAGGCAGTCGAGTTTCCGTCAGCGAGTTGTCCAAACAGGAGAGCAAACCATCCGCTCGCTCCTCATTGAGCCGGTACAACGACTACCACGATACAGCTTATTCATCGACCAGATAGTCGCCTGCCTGCCTATGACGCATCCGGCGCTCCAGCTATTTCTTCGAGCAAGAGACATCATTACTAACATCTGCTCCATGGACGACCCGCTTCCAGACAAGCCCCACGTCACAAACCGCCTTCGCGCCATGGTTGAGCATTGGCCGGCGGACCTTCAACCGCACGGCCGGCTGATTCTCGCCGCCGACTTTCTTGAGCTCGCCGCACCGTACGTCCCTGTTCAGCAGAATCAGGAGGCGCCGGACCGGCCAGGCATTTTGCTCCTCTTCTCTGACTGTATCGTCATTCTCCAAAAGCGGACAAACTCGAGCATCAACGGCCGAGACTTTCTGCGCGAGATTGACAAGCCATCGCCTGCTGGCTTGCTCGCATCCATGACCAACGCGGCTGGAGGACCTGGGAGTTGGGAATATGCATTTACCGGCTGGCATAGCCTCGCTGATGTTCGTTTCACCGAGTCCTCTGACGGCCGGCTTATCTGGATGACATCGACCCAGGAGATGAAAGGTGCCCATGCTGGCGAGTATTTCACCAGCAAGGCCATGACGTCGAGGTGCTTTTTACTCCAGGATCATTACGAGGGAAAGGCCAGCAAATGGAACGAAGACATTGTCAAAGCGCGGATCGAAGGCAGGTTCTCCGAGAAGGAAAGGGAAGATCCCACCTGGACGCTCCGGACGGTCAGAATGCAAGACAACAACTTTGGCCTGCACGCGGCTGTCTTCCAGGAAGGTGCCCACCAGCTCATCGAGGGCCGCAGGGAGCCCGCTCCCATCCGCGTCGTTCTGGACAACGATAAAGGCACCAAAGGGGCGCCTGTCGGCCATTACGGCGTCGAGATTGTGGTCGAGGTTCGGAGCGGCGACATGCGCAGGGTATCGATGAATACATTGGGCCTGAACGGAAAGAAGTTCACCGACGACATTGCCCTGGAGGACTTCCTCCCTACCCTCTCGCGCAGGATCATACAGTTGCTCAGCACCCAGTTCAGCATCTCCAACGTGAGGCTCGTGCCAGCCCTGGTTTCCTATTATACCAAGGTTCTGCGCGCAATCAACATTAACGCCAAAACCGAGAGGAACACTCGATCGTTCCTCTCGTCCTCGCCTGTAAAGCTGCTTTCAAACTTCCTTGTGGGCAACACTGCGTCATCCAACAGCACCTCGGTCGACAATGTGGGTATCAACGGATCCAGGCATAAGCGGACCCGCTCCAACAGCACTCGAGATGTCACAGTGATATCCGGTTCGGTAAAGGACCGAGACATTCCCCGTCTCACTGTGGATGAAGAGCCGCCCGAGAACCCGTTGGTTCGGCTCGAGCAGACTTTCACTGGCTACGTCGCCAACATGCAGGCACGCAAGGGCTACTTCATCGGCCGCACTTTGCTGAACAGATGCATGGCCGACGAGACTGCCGTCAACGACCTCTACAATCGCCTCATCGAGTTCCCCTTTGACCTGGATGCTGCTTCAGAGCTTGGCACAGAGGTCATTTTCGCAGCTTTTGAAAAGTTCATTCGCATCGCTTGGCGCGAGCAAATAGGGCCGGTCATGACCATGCAGCACTTGGAGGCTCTCCAGGTACGGGCTTCCAAGAAGGTTGTGGGTGACTTTGCCGACTTTGTTCGGTTTCTGTTTGGAGACATGGCCCCCCAGAATCGCCGGGCCTTCACTGCCCTGATCAAGCTGCTCGCAGACCTCCTCGACGGCTGTAATAATGACGGCGATAGGGGTGCGTTGACGCTGGCTTTTGCAGAATTGCTAGTCGACGACGGCAGCGCATCGACCTACATCAACCTTCTCGACCGCCTGGTTGAGGACTGCGACCGCATCTTCGAAAAGGCAGACGCCGCAGATCCCACAGGTTTACTCTCTGGGGGTTCTCCCTACGAGTCTTTGACCGCCAGCAGCCGCAGCCAGAAGTCAATAACGGGGTCAATGACGTCCAACACCTCGTCACTGCGGAGGAAGTTCGGATTCGACACGCTCTTGCGCCAAAACAGCAAGACGGAGACGGACCGGCCGTCCATGTGGCGCACGCTGAGCAAGCACAATAAGACGCTTAGTTCGGAGAGCAATAGTCTGTCGAAGGCCAGCAGATCCAAATCAGTGGACATGGGCCACAATTACACATTACCCAACAGGCTGCGCCGCCCTGCCTCCCGTGACCGCCCTCCCGTTGCCGGCGCATTTGATGATATCGGGCACCGGCCTGCCAGCTCCTACCGGCTCGAGACTATTGGCGAGCCGGATGGGACCGACACGGCCCAACCAAAGTCTGCCAAGAAGAAGCGTAGGAGTTCCCTTTCGGACCTGAAGTCCCTGATGGAGGCAGCAAGCTTGGAGGACGACCAAGAGCCGCCTCTCATGCCGCTGCGCATCAACAGGCAGCAGACAGCCGAGAAATTCAACTCGGTCCCGCGCCCTCCATCACCTTCCAAAATTCCCATCAGTCCCCAGTCGCAAGTCCAAACCTTCCGCTCCTCCAAGCAGAAGGAGAATGAGGCAGACCCATTCCAGCCGCCACTCGAGTCTCCCGAGGCCGAGAAGCCGACAATGCAGAGAATGCGTGCTAGAACCATGACGATCTCGCAAATCCCAACCCTCAAACCGCCCCCGTCTCGCATCCCTGCGCCGCCGCCGCCAGAATCGCCGACCCGGCCGTCCTCCAGCCCCGGCAAGCCGCCAGCACCAAGCAGCAGCCAAAAGCTCCGTCTCCAATCCCCCCAGAAGCTTCGCGAGCGCTTGCAGACGGAAAAGAAGGCCGTCGACGAGGTCGACGCGTCCCTCCAATCCGAACTCTCGCGCATCTCGGAGGACATGGCGCGCGTCAACTCGGCACTGCCCCGGTCTGCGACGGGCGACATCCGCAAGCTGTCGGCGGCCGTCAAGGCACTCGAGGACCGCGTGCCGCAGGTGATCCGGGAGCTCGAGGAGCGGCACGCTGTCATGCAGCGCGACGTCGAGGCCACGCTGCGGGCGACCGAGGCCAAAGTGAAGGCTATTGATCAGCTGTACAAGGAGGCTACGGCGGAAAATGAGCTGCTGTATGAGAAGTTCAACTCCGAGCTGGGCAAAATTGTGAAGGCGCTCCGGGGCAAGGGGAGGGAGGAGAAGGAGGAGCTGGTGGGGCGGTTGAGGGAGGCGAGTGAGGATGCGGCGAGGGCTAAGAAGGAGAATGCACGGTTGAGGAGGGAGATGGTCAGTTTGAGGATGCTTCTTAAGGGGGCTACGACTTCGAGTGGCGGCGATGGCGGCGGCAGTGGGGAGGGGAATTAGGTGATCGCTGGGTTGCTTGGGTGGGGATTGGTTTCTTCCGGCTGGTGGTTCGTGATAGGATCGGTGAAAAGGAGGGTTTGGCGTTGACGGGCTTGCCTTGGCTTATTCGGCCTGGGTCGTGTGGGATTATTGTCTTGTGTTGGGAATATCGGTTGTTGGTTGTGATGTGTTTAGTTTAGGGATCCGCTGCTCGGACGTGGCGCGGACACGGTGTATTGCGGGGGTTTTGGACTTCGATGTTCATCTGGCCCTGGTATCAGCTCGCATAGCAGCAGGAATACTGACATGATTGTGAATGCATACCATTTCTGACCAGGTTCTCCTTGAGGGGTATCATTTGACTGTTTAAACCACCACCACCAATATGGCTGACAGCAGAGCTAAAAATGCTGCGTCGCCCCTTGCTCTCCCATCCTCATCAGCACCTCCTTGGCCTTGCTCTCCTCGACCCAGCACTCGAAGAACAACGGTCCTGCCTCGACTGCCCTTATTGGCCGCGTCTTTGCTCCACCAATATCCTGCCCCGCCACCTCCCTCCCTTTTCCCTTGGGCTGCAAGTTTGGCTCGGACGGTATCCAAGCCTGGGGGTGCTACTCAGACAGTCAGCAAATATCCTTCTACATGGATCGCAATAAAAGTTGAGAGGAGATCAAGACGAAGGAACCCACCCCAATAGGCGCCCGCCCCTCCTCATCCAACTCCACCGCCACCGTAAACGTACACGTCTCGCCTTCTCTTCCCATAACAGGTAGCGGCCCCATGCCCTCGGCGACACTCGCCATGCGCCGCAGCGCCCCGCGCAGCTGCTCGTCCAGATCGCCCCACGCAAAGGAAGGATTGAGCGGGTCCAAGCCGAGGTGGCGCTCGCGGGCCTGCTCGGAACGGGCGTCGCGCGCGAGGACCCGGGCGAAGTTAGACATTGCTTTGTAGGTTTCCTTGGCCAAGGGCGGGTTACTGCTGGATGATTTAGGAGTTGGCCAGGCAGGCAGGGACGGGGTGGAGATGAGCCAGCGTTCGAGGACTGCGCCCGGGGGGGTTGTGGTTGCGGGTTCTACTTGGGATGGAGACTGGGATGGTGGGCTGAAGGAGGTTGGCACTGGGGAGGATGGGGATGCTGAGGGGTTGAGGTTGAGAGCGGGGTGGGAGATTTTCATGGGAGCGTGGATGACGATTGCGATGCGCGAGACGTGGCCTGTGGAGAGCTGGACTGCGACTGCGTCGACGGCGTCGCGGATCCAGGCGCAGACTTTGGGGTGACGGTTCTGATGCACCGGGAGGTTGTAGGCTTTGGTGGAGAGGAAGGTGGACGGCGGGTAGATGTTGCGGTAGTAGAGGATGTTGTGGATGGCAACGGTGAGGAATGAGTTAAATGAAGTCAGGAGGATGTGCGCGTGGTCGAGCGAGAGGGAGTTCTCCTCGACATCGGGGCCGGGGTTCGGATCTGGTTGTGGCATTGTGGCGGTTATGTCTGAAAACTTGATACCTAGGTAAAGTAATCTGCAAGATGGTTGTTTTCCCCGCCGCCTTGATAGCTCTTGTTAGCGGATCGCGGGCTTGTTGACGCGACTGCTTGACGCCGCTGTAACGCCAAATCATGTGACTCACTGGATCATTTATTTCCAGGTTCTGCCGTTGCCTGCCAAGGCAATTTGGGGCAAGCCTCTATCTCGACCACCGTGAAAGAAAAGACGGAACAAAGAACGAGAGCAAGAAAACAAGGGAAACGGAGATGGAGGAAAGATATAGGCAAGTATTCTGAAGAGGTATCAGTATGAAGAAAATGAAAAGAAAGATGTAACGTTATACGTATGGGAAGACAAATGGAAGGGAAAGAACCAGGATTGAAAGAGAGCTGCGTTCCGCTACGTTGACAAACAAACTGAGTGGGTTCCATGGTTTGTCGGCCCCCTCCTCCCCTGCAACCAACCCCGCAGCACGCCGGTACGCGTCAAAACAGACGAAAGTTCAAACTACAGTAACCCAACGCTAATTGCGAATCCACCTTGTTGACCGTCTCTCGCACCCCACATCACTGCCGTTTGTGTTCGGCGAACTCCCAATACCCAACAAGCTCTCGGAGCAACGCGACTCGAAGAGTGCTTGCGCTGTTAACATCTGTTTGCTTCGTTACACTCAAGGAATACCAATCGCCCTGCTTCGAGCCGCGCGACGCGCACCCCAGCAAGATGGATGAGCATTTGGCGCAGCTGCTGGCCAACACCCAGGATAAACTTGAAGGGCCCCGCAAGCGGGCCGAGCTCGATCTCCTGCACGCCGAGTCGAATCCAGAATTCCCTTTGTCGCTCGCCCGCATTGGCGCCCACACGGGCGCCCCCGTCCAGATCCGCCAGTCGGCCCTGACCTGTCTTCGAAAGTTCATCGAGAAGCATTGGGCCCCCGACGGCGCGGACGATGCCGGCAGTGCCCATACCGGTGGACCTCAGATTCCGATCCCCGACTCGACAAAAGAATATCTACGCAATGCCATTCTGGAGCTGGTCCTGAGCCCCGAGGATGAGCGCAAGGTCAAGGTTGCGGCAAGGTGAACTTCAACCTTCCCACACACACAGTCTGGCGTTGACATCGGACAAGCTGACACTGCCGCCAGCTACGTAGTCTCCAAGATCGCTGTGGCCGACTTCCCCGACCGCTGGCCCGCCCTTCTCCCGTCTGTTCTTGCCATCATGCCGACCGGCACCGACGCCCAGCTCCACGGTGCCCTTCGAATTCTTCAAGATCTGGTCGAAGAGAGCTTGACAGACGAGCAATTCATCAACGTGGCACGGGACATCATCAAGGCCTGCTACGACGTCGCCCTGAACGAGAACCGCAAGCAAACACACCGCAGCCTGGCCGTGCTGGTTTTCCGGAGTTGCTTTGACCTCATGGACATTGTCAAGGAGGACCACAAGAAGGAGGTCAAGGCATTTGCCGAGCAGGTTCTCAGCGGTTGGTTGCCGTTCTTGGAGCAGGTCATCAAGTCTCCGCTTCCTCCTTTGGCCGACGACTCGGGCTCGCAGCCCGATGACTGGTACGGCCCGATCGCCCTCAAGGACCAGGCCGTCAAGACCCTCATGAAGATCCGGGGCGTCTTCCCCTCTCTTCTCCTCCCGCAGAGCTTGGCCTTGTTCACCGCCACCTGGGAGGAACTTTCAAGACTGGCGCCGTCGTACCAGTCCCTGTTCATTAACTCGGATGCCCAGAGCCGGCTCGAGGATATCGACGGCCTCCCCTTCACCCTCGACTTTCTGGTCCTAGACGAGCTGGACTTCCTCAACCAGTGCATGCGGGCACCACCTGTGCAGAAGCAACTCGGCGCCGAGATCGAGGCGCGTGGCGCCGTCCATGATACTCCGTGGGTGTTGGATTTCATCGGCCTTTTGGTCTCCTACTCCCAAATCACACAGGAAGAGGAAGGGCTGTGGGACATTGACGTATCGCTGTACCTTGCAGAGGAAACGGCTGTCTCGTCTAACTACACGGCCAGGACCGCCTGCGGCGATTCGGTCATCAAACTTGGCGAGTGGCTGAACATGCGGGCTCTTGAGGGCTTGTTTGCTTACACTAAGACACTTTTTACGGGAGAGCCGGCTAGCTGGCAGAAACGGGAAGCGGCTCTCTACCTGTTCAATATCGTCTTGAACGACTTTCAAGACATGGAGAAGTCAGTGGCTCCTGAGATTGCAAACGCCTACCTCGAGCTCGTCAGTTACGCTATCAAACAGGACCAGCCGATCCTGCGTGCTCGCGGCTACCTCGTCGCCGGTGCCTTAGCCCAGACGTACCAGCCAGCTCTTGGTCTCGTTGATAGCGTCGTGGACGCCATCACCAGAGACGACTCGGAGATCGTGCAAGTTTCCAGCGTCAGGGCCGTCGAGGGTTTCATCAGGGGTGGCGTTCCAGCTGACCGGCAGGTTCCGATCGTTCTCGCCATCCAGCGCTTCCTGGAGGCCAAAGACCTCAGCGAGCTGGAAGACGCTGATGACCTCCTGGTTACGCTGCTTGATACCCTCCGCACTGCCATCAGCATGGATACCAGGATTGCTATCCAGCCCGACAGCAAGGCTGTTGACCTCCTCTTCCTCATTGCCAAGCACGGCGCTGCCAATTTCCATGTGACTCTGATCGTCTGCGAGACCTTTGAAGACATTGCCAGAACATTCAAGGACAATGAGGGGCCTCTCAAGGACATGGAGCACCCTCGCCTCTACGCGGCCCTTTGCAGCAAAGTTTTACCCTCAATCACTGGGACGTTTGACGTCGCGAATCTTACTCAGGATGACCCGCTCGTCACGGTTTGTTCATTCGGGGCTGTCTTGTTGCATCGTCTACTGACTCCATCATAGCTGGCCGCCGACCTTCTCTCACTCCTCGTTCAGTACGGCTCCGAGCCACTTCCTGCCGGTTTTGTTGCCGCTACCCTCCCCAAGCTCCATCATCTCTTGATGACTTCGTCCGAGGGTGATATTCTGCGGCCGGGCTCCGAGGCCGTTAAGTACATCCTCATGCACGACCATAAGCAGGTGTTTAGCTGGCATGACGAGAATGGCCGGTCTGGACTTGAGGTTTGCCTCAGGATCATTGACCGCCTCCTCGGCCCCGGCATTGAGGACACTGCGGCGTCGGAAGTCGGCGGTCTGGCCGCCGAACTGGTCGAGAAAGCTGGACACGAGAGGCTTGGCCCTTTCCTGCCGCAGCTTCTCCAAGCGGTGGCTGTCCGTCTGGACACTGCCCAGGCGGCCCCGTTCATCCAGTCTCTGATTCTGGTCTTTGCCCGGCTGTCCCTCGTGGGCGCCCAGGACGTTGTCAACTTCCTCAGCGACATCCAGATCAATGGCCAGGTTGGGCTGCAGGTGGTTCTCAGCAAGTGGCTCGAAAATTCGATCAACTTTGCGGGCTACGATGAAATCCGGCAAAAGTGAGTTCTCCAGGTTATCAAGGCGATATGTGATGCTGACTTGTTCCAAGTGTCATTGCTTTGTCCAAGCTGTACTCGCTGAACGATTCACGCTTGGCTCAAACCATGGTCAAGGGCGACCTGATCATCGCCAACACGGATAGGATCATGACCAGGTCGAGGGCCAAAATGAGTAAGTTGCGCTACCCCCAAAACTCGACTCAACAACTAAGGCTCTTCCCCCAGACCCCGACCGATACACCATCATCCCGGCACCGCTCAAAATCCTCAAGGTTTTGATCGAAGAACTGGTCTCGGCGTCAGGCATTCAGGCAGCCGCCCATATGGCCGCCGCGGCAGCGACGGAGCTCGCCGATGAGGACGACGACGACGGCGACAACGATGGCTGGGAGGATGAGCCCGACGATACGCTCGACCTGGCGCTCGGCAGCACCAAGTCGGATCTGATGGGCTGGGCCGAGGGCGCCAGCTCGCGCCAACGCGACGACGAGACCCAGGCGTACTTGATTGACTTTTTCATGCGCGCCGACGCCGAGAACATTGCCGAGTTCCACAACTGGTGCGGCATGCTGACCGAGGACGAGAGGCGCAAACTCAAGGAGGCGGCGCACTAGGACCGCGCTGCTGCGCATCGTTTTGGGCAGGTTGTGGCTTCGTGGCTTGCTGGCGAGCAGATGCTGCGGCGGATGCATTGGAATCCGCGACGTCCGAAATAACGCAATGATCAAGAGATCCAGTCGGACTATACGTGGTGAAGGTGGGAAGAACGTGCGTCATGGGTCGATGGCCACGAAATAGGATTGTTGAGGTGTAAGAGAAATACGGCGTGTGAGAGTAATTACCAAGCCTCTGCTATGAGGCGCGCAGGAGTGAAGAGGAAGAACACAACGAGTGTGGATATCATGAGAATCGCATTGTTGATATGATAGCTGTGGGCTATTGCATAAGTTTATCCCAGGAAACAGAAGAAATGGAAATTAACCAAACTTAGCAGAGTCTCCCAGCCTGAAAGATACTGAACCTGTCTCGGTGTATCATGTGAACTGTCTGTTAAGTGAGAATTTCATGCCCAGAGCTGTGATAGATGTCAGACGTCCGAGACATGAAGCACATGGGGAGATTTGGGAACGTTCCGCTCGACGTAACTCGCCTTCCATATTGTCATTTTTTCGTTATCATGAGGAAACAGTTATTTTTACAGTCGGACGGCAAAGCATCCCCATCCTCATCATCAGCCCACAATCTGTGCTTGTCCTTCCTTAATCTTCCCATACCCGTCAACGCATCAAATGCAGCATCCCACTAATCATCCGCCACATCCTGCTTGTTCCTGCCTCTCATCCGGCCGCCACATGCCCAAATGCGCCAACAAACTAGATGATATCCCCTCCGCCAAACCCACCAAACCCACCAAACCCTCCCCCTTCCCTCCCGCGGCCGCCGCCAAACCTTGGCTGGCCCCCAGGCCCAAGCGGATCCCACCTCGCCCCAGGCGGCACCTGCCCACCAAACGTCTCATCTCCGTCTCCTCCGGGCCTCGGCCCCCGAAACAGAGGGTCGTCAAACGTGGGATGCATCCCTCCTCCACCATTTCCTAAACCTCCTGGTTCACCATCACCAGGCCGACGTAGTCCGCCCGGCCCAATCCCGCCGGCGCCAGCACCGCCGGTAAATGAACCCCGGATGGGATCGTGTGGACCTAAGCCCGCCGGGTAGAGGTCGTCTCGTCCTAGGCCGCCGAAGCCGCCGAGTCCACCGGGAACGGGGATAGGACCGCGCGGTGGACGATTAACTTCATATTCATCTTCAAAATCCGGCGGTGTAAAGTCCGCAGCGGGGATTGGATGGCGCGGGGGTGCGGCGAGCGGGTCCGGAGCCGGGTAAGGCCGGGGAGCCGCCGGTGGGGGGAGGTGGGCCGGGATTCCGGTAGGCGGGGGTTCGTTGTGTTGGGGTGGTGGGGTGCGACGATGCGGGGTGGAGGTTGACGGGGATTCCGTGTACCCTTCTTTTTGCAGAGAGGGCAGGAGGCGTTGAATGACGGAAATCTTTAAGAGGGTGGAGAGGTCTGCGCCATTTGATCAGTAAGTGTACGGCAAGAAGAGAAGGTTCCCGGGAGAAAACGTACCCTTGATGCGCTCCTCCGAGATGAACAGGGTCTTGAATTTTTGGGGTAGGTCGCTCCTGTCCTCGACGCCCACTTGGTTCAGACTAATGCGCAGGGGCAGGGAGGAGGAGGAGATGTAGTCGCGGGTGGTGATGTCGAAGCGGGCGATGCGCTCATCACCCCTGGCCAGACCGCGCACTTCGGTCTTGGCGCCCATACGGTCAATGTGTATTACGAATTGCATCGAGGACTGGTTGTGGGCGTAGATGAAGCTGTGCGAGCCTATAGACCTGTTCCATTGAGGTGGCAAACGGGGCGCGATGCGGGCACATTCTGCCTCTGGATACTGTTAGCCTCAGTCGAGAGGTAGCGGACCGGGGTCCGTCACGCGCCAATTTTCTTATCCTCGTTGAAGCCGAGCAGTCTGAAGCCGAGATTGATCATGCAAGCATGAACGAAAAGAGCAACGCAGTCGAGGGAGCTGCTCATGTCGGACGTCGTGTCGTCTTTCTCATGGGTCGGCAGGGCGTTTGCCATGGCCTCTAGTACGGCCGGGGGGCCAAGAGGGTCGGGTGCCATGGTGTCTCTGGCACACTATGTGTCTGGTGAGAGCTGTAGCTGTTGATGGCGGTTCGATGAATCGATTAAACATGTGATTTTTGAGAAGAGCTCTCAATGATTGAGGATCAAGAAGTTGAAGCCATTCAAGGCGGGGCAAGCAGTGACGTACAACGGCAACCTGGAGCTTCAGCCTTAATTGTGGAGTTAGATACGGATTACAGGGCCCCACTAACTGCCATTGCTTTCAGACCCACTTCCCTTCTTTCCTCAAGCTTGTGATTAGTAGGCATGGTACGGATTACCGAGTTGCACAACAATATATTCTAATGTAACCAGCAATTGCTCAATTCCTCATCTTCATCTCCCCAACGCGCAGTATCATATTATGACATATTAGCTACAGTCAGTGTTATCGACATTGAGCCGCGCACTAGCACAAGAGGAAACCCTGCTCGAAACTCAAAATGCCTGAAAGAGAAGCAACTCAACCCATCATCATCGAATTTTTCCAACTCTCCTCATGGTGCCCTACTCGTCGGGGCTCCTAAATCGCCAATCCGACTAGCCCCCCCCTTGAGGAGTTTCGACGAGTACCACCCCATGACCTTGCCAACGCCATCACAACCCTCGCTTCAGGTTACGCCTTGATGAGACTCCCTAACTCCAAAACCAGGACGCAACCCCCATCGCAGTCGCCGCCCACATCGCTGTTGTTTCTAACACCGGATTCACCGCCCTCAAAGCCCAGAGGACAACAACCTGCACAGAGGGATAAAACACCACGCCCCCCTCCGCTCCCCCATGTGCCCCGCTGCTCCCTCCCTCGCCATCAGTAACCCTCCTGACCTTCTGAGCCAACTTCCGCGGATCACCCAGCACGGCCCGTGGCACAGTCGCCCCGGCGCGGATCATGGTCTCGGTCATACCCGTGTCCATGAATCCCGGCGTGACGGGCAGGACGGAGATGCCGAGCGGGGAGGAAATGTGTTGCAAACTACGAACGAGGGTGTAGAGGTAGGATTTGGAGGATGCGTAGAGGGCGAAGGTGGAGGGAGTGAAGAAGGCGGTGGAGGAGGAGAGGACGATGATTGTGGGTTTCTTGTGACTGAGGGTGGTGGTGTCGTCGTGGGTTGAACCTGATTCTGGGCCACTGGAGGAAGCCAGTTGTCGCGCTTTCATTAGCTCCCAGGTGTGGAGGATAAAGGCTTGGGCGGCTGCGACGTTTACTTGGAGGAGACGCGAGGCGGTGGTGGCGCCCCAGAGGGACGAGTCAAAGGCGGTTTCTGGGTGACTGTGTTTGTTGGCTGTGGCACTGTCGGCCGATGTTGTCGGTGAGATGAAGTCATCATCTGTGGTAACCTCGGGGGGCGGAGGGACGTAAGCCAGACCGGGCCCGAGGACGTCGCTGCGGTGGCCGGTCACGCCGGCGCATGAGATGGCGACGTCGATGCCGCCTGCCTCGGCGTCGACTTGATCCAGCAGTCGGTAGAGCTTGGCGATGTTGGCTGGTTCAAACAGATCCAGCGAGTGCACCGCGGCGGTTGCGCCCCTTGCCTCGACCTGCTCGGCGACCCAGTTGAGGCGGGTTGGATTCCGTGCAATGAGCACGAGGTGCGTGTTGGGGGCAGCATACTCCAATGCCAATGCCACGCCGATTCCAGAACTGGCGGCGCCGTTAGTTTCTGACTTCCGTATCCGGGCAATCGCCTTTGCGACGTACCTGGCCCCGAGGATGACCACGCAACGCCTTTGTCCGCCTCTGGTGTCTGCATTTCTCCTCCATGGCCTCGTCACCGATAGGACCGCATCTCCGGCACTCTTGACTAGACCAACCGGGAGAAGCACAAGGACTGAGATCACGAGACAACCTGCCGAGACAGCCATGGTACCGGCAGAAATGGTCACATTCATCAAGACCGTGGAAAAGGACGGTATTGACCGCCATGTTCTGAAGGGGAAAACGGACCATGCTCCTGAGAACTCATTCTTTTTTCGAACGTCGGGCGCCGCAGGAGCCAGGCTCATGGGTAACCCGTTTCGCGGGTTCATCTCCATCTCGAAGTTCCCAATTGCAAAGCCTAACTCTGATGGTTGATGTTAGATTCGAATGGACTCACGAGGGAAAGGAGGGTAGACCATCAAGGATTGAAAGAAAAAATCATATGAACGTGTTTGTATTAACACAGAAGGTTTTCACAAGTTCACTGCAAATATAGTCCGAGTTGTCTCGTGGAGCTATCGACGACCGTGCGGAGGTTGGGGCCTGGCCGGACAAAGTGTTGGATGGTGATGTCATACTGTACCAAGGAAACACTCGACGACACCATCCCACGGACTGTCCGACCAAATTCAACCAAGATAAACAATGCATAGGTACAGGACCATTCGAACTCAAGAAGGATTAAAACAGCTCAGCAATCAACGGACCACGACCGTCAGGAGGGCTTCGACAACAGCTCACCTGGCAGCTGGCGCGGCACAGCGTGGCCGAGGAGCTGCTTGTGTGTCCTACGCTTGAGCAGCACGTTGTTGCGAGTCGGGTCGTCAGGAGCATCGCTATGCCTCTTCGCTCGCAGAAAAGCCGTCACCAGGATCTCGACTACTAGTGTCGACCACCTTCCCACTGCCATTTCTCCGTAACTGGTCCAAATACCAATTGCGGGTAGTCTTGAGGGAACGGTATCGGATATGGCGGCACGATCATCTCCTTTTCGACTCTCTCAATAATATCCGGGCGAATGTACAGGTGAGAGGGCCCTACGGTATGCGACGCCGTTCGCTTGTCCAGCTCGAACTCGATGTAGACGTCAAGCAGTGGCGGTAGCTCGTCGATGTGCACGTCACTACTGCAAAGATATGCAAGTCAGGGCAAATAGACTCCAACGAAATAATAGGGAAAAGGGGGGCTCAAAACAAAAGGCAGAAGGAATGAGGGAGTCTTACCTCTACAAACGACCCATGTACACAACCGCCGCAGGCCGACTCCTCCCCAGCACAGCACTCCAGACCGGAACAACCGGGGAATACACCAGCGTGCGCTCGTCCACAAGCCCACCAACCCCTTCCAGCGCACCAGCATCCACCATCTTCACAGGGGGAAGATGCGCCACCTCAAAAACCCCCGCTAACCTCCCCAGCGCACCCCGATCCTCATCCGTATACTCAGGATTACACAGATACACGGGGACATCAACCAAGTCCCCGTAACTTGCATACCAGCCGTAGGCGGCAACTTCGCAAGCTTCTTCCTCACATTCCCACTCCCCTCCCCTCCCACCGACTCCACCGATACCGGCAACAGCTCTTCAAGAGCCGCCAGCTTCTTGAAGTGGTGCTTCACAATCTGATGCTCAATCCAGCGCCGCGACGAGCAGAACTTCAGGCTCAGCGCTATCTCGATGGCGGCCACGTTGCGGAGAATTACCTGCAGTAGGTCATGGCGGTCGACGGGGCGGCCGTTGAACCGGGCTCGCAGGGTGCTGTCGCGGATGATGTCGCGGTAGGGGGCGGGCTGTGGGCTTTTCTTGCTGATGGTATCGGTCTGTGGTATGGTATTGGTAAGGGGGGAAGGGCCCGCCGTTGGAGATGGTGTTTCTGAAGGAGCCCAAGCCGAAGCACACGATCTTGGTCACGCCCCAGTCCCAAAGGAGGAGGATGTAGTGCTGGTAGCGCTTGGGCGCAGAGACAGAGGTTTTGACTAAGTTGTGTTAGCCATGTCGTGTCCCTTGTTTAAAGGGGCTTCGGGAATGGGTTAAAAGCGCGGTTTGTTGCTTAGAAGTGGGCTAGTTCTGGAGAGCCGCTCGTGTAGAGCTTACTATATCATGGGCTGCTCAGCCTCTTTGCGGCTCAGGACCTCGAGGAACTCCTCGCGAATCACCCTGGCAGATGCTGGGGGCCCATAGTTGGCGGTCGGCTGTCAGAGATGTCTCCCATTGCGATGCTGTCATGGAATTTCTTTTCCTGTATTGCGGTTGTGGTCACTGATATATGTAAGTCAGAGGGGAAACCGCAGAGCAAACCTGAAAGGCTTTGACCAGGAACCAAATCAAATACGTGCTGTTGCTAGTGTGTGCTCAAGAAGCCAAAAAAAAAAGCGTGTCGTGAAAGACAACTGGCTGTCTTACAAGCTCATTCAATGACAGCGACAAAGCTGGCTGCCAGGCTGTCACCATCAACCGCGCGATTCAGCCCGACGGGACCAGACCAGCTCAGTTTCTTCTTGCCATCCTTCTCCTCTTACTCCTCCTCCCACTCCACCGTGTCTCCAACCCTCCTACTTCAACCGGACTGAATCCCTCCTCCAGCATTCTCCAAACACCTCCACCATCACCACCACCTGCCCTCCAGTCAAACTTCATATGCTTGCGCAGCGTGTGCCAGTTGTGACACGCCCAGTAATCATGCCTGACGAAACACACCCAGTCGTCCCGCTTCACACCACACGCCTCGCCGTCCAGCATGTCTGCCAGCACGTCCAGCGGGGTCTCACCGGATGTCTCGGCGGGCTGCAGCCACGAGGCGCCGCGCTGCATTAGGAGGCCGATACACTCCACGAGGAGGGTATATCGCGTAATGAGGAGGCAGTCACAGTTATGAATGCGGTGGCTAGTTGCCGTGGTAGGAGAATATTTCAGGATGATGTGGGCGTTGTAGAAGGTCCTGAGGAGGTAATAGAGCGGGGAAACGTGGCCGTGGATGCCGTTGCTGTTGGTTTCCTCATTGTCAGGTCTTGGGATGAAGGCGTTGACATCGACCGGGGTGTCTTCGAATATCGTCTGGACAACTGTCGGGTCTGGCTCTACCCAGCCACTGTCAAGCGCCATGGCCAGCACCTCCAGACCGTCATCGGGACTTGGAGCGGCAGTTTCCCGGAATGTCACCCGAGCAAGTCTGCTCTCACGAGGTCGACTGCGATGGGGACAGGGTAGAAGAGTGGGCTTGGTAGTCGCGCGCTTGATAGTCAGCCCGAGGTTGCCTTCAGTCGGACGCCGCCCTCAGTGGCATCTCCCTTTCACGCCATACAGGAGACCGTGGTGTCACAGATTGAGCTTTAGAGCCTTCTTTGTCTCCAAATTTTGGCGTGCTTCACCAATAATCCAATTCTCATTGCCAATCACGTGGGATGCAAGAGGCTCTCTATTGGCCACCAACAAGTTTGACGGATAATCGCATGTCAGGCTCAAGGGGCAGCTGAGGACGACGTTAATGAGTTCTGCGGCCCAATCCTTCGTTTTCGGGTGAATGGCCAAGAGCAAGATGTGCCGAAAACGTTCTTCGAGGATTTCCTGGGATGTCTCCTCGCCCTCGTCATTAAGAGCCCCTTGCCTGCCAACCCACGTTCCACAAGGAATCCGGCGGTGTGCGCTGAGTCCTTATCAGCATACTTAAAAACCACATGTGGCAGCTACAGAGCCAGTTGTTTGCTGAGAATGGCTTCCATGTCCGCCTCCGGGATGAAGTCTAAAGATCCATGACATCACGGCCTCATCACGAAAACGTTCATGCCCCCAGAAATTCACAGGAGACAATGACTCGAGCTTGTGAGGGGTGAGGTCAGAGGGCGCAACATCGTATCGCTGCTGCAGCCTGTATCAGCCAAAATTAGATGTATGCTGTGCAAGGCAGGTCAATGACTTCACCGGCCGGAGAATACTTCGTCTGTCTTCCCATGCATGATGGCAACCCTGAGCACATCTGCGGCCCATGCAGCTGGAGAGTGCTTCTTACTCACTTTCCTTGCGATTGACTCAATGATCCTCTCCCATACATCGAAGTTGCCCGAATCTGTCCGCTGGAACAAGGGCAAAAAGCGAGTTTCTCAGGTGTGTCCCTGTCTTGCGTTGGGTCACGAGGTGTCGGGTGACTAGCCAGTTGTAGAAACCATCATCTTCGGGGTTTTTGAACAAGGCCTCACGCTCAAGCAAGAATCTGATGGTTTGTTGGAGAGCTATGGGGCCGCAAAGGTCGGGAGCATTCCACTACCAGTTCGAACATGGCGAGTGCCAGCAGTGAAAGTCCCAGGGGTTCGGGGATATCATTGAAAGGTGTCCCCGGTAAGGCGCGGCTATAGGAGGAGATTGTTGCTCCAGCGCCGAGCAAGACTTCCACTGCTGCCCGTCTCCCCCGGCTTGCCGCCAGATGCAAAGCGGATTGTGGTTTGCATCCTCCGTGTCAATCAGGTAATGTCGATAACCCTTCATATGGAAGGTCTACAGTGGCGCTTGGATCCGCTCCTCGTTGCGGTAATTGCTTTAGCAAACTAATCAAAGCCTCGTCACTGTCTGGCTCGGCCGGTCGACGCTCCCCCGACACTACATAGTTCATGTATGCATTGTGGAAATATCGGAGAGATGGCAGCGCCTTTAGACTGAACGCTCCCAGAACCGACGGCTGGAAAAAAACATGACTGAAGCGCGAGAATGTAGTCTTCAGGCGGGCATCGGATTCGGTGCAGCCAACCTTGGCAACATGATATTTTCCGAGGAAGCAAAGGTGATTGAGCGGCGCCAGAAAGCTGCGTTGGCGGAGAGTGACGTACTGCAGGGATCGACGTCTTGATTCAGCAGCCAAGCACTTGTTGTTCGCGTGTGCCCAGCGGCAATGGCGTAGTCGAGTGGTGTGAGCCCCTTGGAGTCTCGCCGCTCTAGCATTTCAAGGCACCTGGTGCGACGCATGATCCAAACGCAGCGGTCAAAACTCTCGTCGAGGGTACGGGCGGCGTAGTGGTCAAGAAGGGGCTGACACATAACCACATTACCCTGTAATGCCGCGCTATGGACAGCACTGATTCCAACCGGAAGGATATCTACGGTGAGCCCTGGGGCCACCTCGGTCGCATTGCCTACCGCCCAGGCGTCGGCGCCTAGGCCCAGTAGAAGACGAACCACGTGTTCGTACCCGGAGCAGATAGCCAGATGCGACGGGCTCCAAGCCGGAAGCTGTTCGCTTTCATTGGCGTAGAGACAGGTAGGGGTAAGACAGTCGCAAAGCCCTTGGCATTTCCGTTCCATATTTGCCCTGTAGGCCAGTAAAATATCGACGGCTTGCGTGTTACCACGTTTGATAGCCGCATGAAGCGCTGTCCACGAGTATACCTTAAAGCTGGGAAAGTCCGTTGAACCCTCGTTACAGCCAAATCGGGCAAATTAGAGAAGTAGGGCGACATCACCGCTCCAATGGCGGGGGTTCCGGTCTTGGACCGGGAGGGAGTCGGGAATGTTGCCGTCGACAGTGGCCAAGTACTCTTCCAACATTGTCAGCAGGAAGCGTAAAGAGGAATTCAACGCAGCAGTGCGAATTGTCACTCACAAGCCCATAACAAGCGGTCTTCGTCGCAAAGCTCTCGTGGCAACACGTATCTCTAGTGAAACGCAATCTTCTCTTGGAGGATTTTGTTGATGAGGTGACCATCTAGCTTGGGTGACAGGCGGCGTTGGAGACGCTGGGCGGAGAAGACGTCCTGGCGAACAGAAAATGGCAAAGCTGAGTAGAACCGAGCATTCGGGTCGTCGCCGCGCTCGAGTAGAGCTTTCATGGGCCCTAGCTCGTCGTTCTCGGCCGCCCAGACGAGACCATCCTGCCACGCCTGCAGATTTACGCGACTGACATTGTCGTACAGCCGGGGGAGCACGCGGCTACATAGAAGGTGGCTTCATTGTGCGAAGGCAGCAATCGAGAAGAACGCGCAGTCGCCCAGGAGGTACTCGGTGATGTGGTATATAAGTTCCGCGGGCAGTTTGTCCATCGAAGCGTCCGTCGCACCCTGAGAAGTTGCGGGGAGTGTCACTGTCTCGTGGTCGTGATCTGGTTGGGTGCTTTTCCAGCCAAAGAAGGACCTCTCGAGTTTCTGAAATGTAAGTTGAGATCGCACAGCACACACGTTCAGAGCGGGCCGCCTCAATTCTTTAGCGCGGGTTAGCGTGGGCTGTTAGCCCCACCCATCGCAGTGGAGCTTTCCCTTTTGGGCCTTTTTCCAGTCCATACTCTCAACCTCGGAGCAACGTGGAGCTCTCTTCATGCAATTGAAGTCCAGGAACCAACCGATCAAATCAACCTCCTGAGCAATGTCAAGCCAAGATCACGCCGGAATCCTTCTTTCTCACAGCCCTGACGGGACAGGATACAAACTTCTCGAGCTGCCTCCCGAAGTGCTCGAACTGCTCGAGAGCCAAGACTGTCCGACGTAAGTCAACGCAGACGCCGATTACAACCCTCATCTCACAGCCTATGTAGCAACACAGAAACTCATGACAACCCGGTCCTTTCATCACCCCAATCCAATTCAGCCTCCACCACCTTGACCTCGCTAACCAACCTCTAGACTCACCCTCCACCCCTCCCCAACAGCCGCTCTGCTCAAGACACCCGCAAAAACCTACTCGCTAAGGCAGAAGAACACATCCAACGCGCTCATCTTGCTCTCGCCTACAAGCAACAGCAGTGACCGCGACAATGTTAGACAGGAGATCAGCCAAGCCGCCGCGGGCCTAGCCATCATCGCCACGGTCCACGAAACCGTTGAGCTCGTGCCTGAGGCGGACGAGGCGGCCGCCGCCGCGCCCAAGGCGAGGGGCAAGTGGCATGAGAAATTTGCGCGGGCACGGTAGGTAGTTAGGCGGGTTGAGCAGAGGCAGCGGGTGTTGTTATGCGTGTGTCGGCCGAGGTCTTTTCCCAAGGGTGAACGAAGGGGTGAAGGTGGGAGGGAGATATCCCGGGGCCTCAAAGAAAGCGATAAAAAAGGGTCGGAGAGTACACGAAATAATGGATCGCGGTGGGGAGCCCGAATGAGGCACCATGACACCATCGAGCGGTTACGTAGGGGTTGAATCCAGCATGTTGCAGCGTGAAGGTAGGGACCGTCTACTACCAGGTACAATACCACCATGTCCACGAAGCAGGCCAGCAAGCCATCCGTTGCGTACAACACTAAAATACCTTAATAAACAAAATATACAGTTATCTCGTGTTGAGATGCACATCAGAAGCGCCTTCGTCACGGCCTTGACCTCGGCCTCCCTACACCGCCTTGGCTCGGACGACCGGTGGGCTGGCAGGCGGGTAAGAAAACCCCATCACACGCATGGGAATGCGAATCAGAAACCCGAATCTCGTTTGCCCCGTCCCCAGAAATACCTAGGACACACAGATAAAACCTCAGGATACTACCAGCTAAGTCCCACCGTAAACGCCATGATATGATGCATCCCTGTGCTCCGCCCTACCTGGCTGACACTCGCCGATCCACCAAGTTCTCAAAACGCCCATATCATGCAACCACGAGACCAAGACCAAGACCAAACGCCTACCTAGTATTTCCCCTTCGCTAACCAGGTGAGAAAGGAGCTGATCAGTATTGGTCTTGATGCCCTGCCTTGCCCTTCTCTCCCCGTTCCTCCCAGATATTTGTCCCCAATTGCTGGCTCGAA
Organism: Parathielavia appendiculata; assembly: GCF_033297405.1. NCBI lineage: Eukaryota > Fungi > Ascomycota > Sordariomycetes > Sordariales > Chaetomiaceae > Parathielavia > Parathielavia appendiculata. The sequence goes on from NW_026944222.1 coordinate 2,769,599, forward strand.
GATGATCCCGAAAGCCATGGTATAATGGTATACGAAATGCAGAAAAAGCCCCCAAAGATCCTATGATAATGCCGTGTGGGTATCCATAATGAGAAAGTGCGTGAGAAAAGAAAACGGAACGCGCCGAGGAGAAGAGGGGACAAACGGAAGGCCAAGAAAAGGAACGGGACAAGAGGGCCATTCCGCAGTATGTACCCAACGAGTCAGGAACTGGCCCGCTTGTACGACATTTTCCCAACCGCCGGCAAGAATAAACGGCTTCCCACGGCGCCTCCCCGGCCGCGAGCAGACGTTGAACAAACAAGAGCAGTCCATCAGGATCGTCGAGCAAACCCTGTCCGGCCCGGCTGCGGTATACCCTCCTGCTAATTCCCTCCTTCGCCCGGCTGAAAGAGGTGCCAACCATCATCCGCCTGATACGGACCGTGGTACTGGAAAGCGGGCCAATTCGGGTTCGGGTCCCGATCTGGGACGGCAGCCCCCAGCTGCGGGTTATTCTCATGGCCGCCGCCGCGTTGGGCGGCATATTGCTGGGCAGCGGCAATCCCTGCGGCGGTGCGACCCCCCTGGAATCGTTCAATGATAGCAAGGTTGTCTGGGACCTTATCTCCGAGCCCTGCGGCCCTGATCACGACTCTAGCATGCGCAGCATGAGGGTCCTCGACCTGCGCTGACGCGAGACGGCTGGCTCGAGCAAGGATACTGAACCTGTCGTTTCTAGCGAGAGGCTCATCGCGTCCGCCGTCTGCGGGCTGCCGTGGATTAATAGGCCCTACGGCTGGTGCTGCGTCGGCTGGTGCTGGCACGGCCTGACCAGGCCGGTTTGGACCATCTGCGTGGTTGTTGATTTGAAGAGGTGGAAAATCTGGCATGTGATTTGCCACAGGATCCTGCCCAAAGATGAGGACGGCAGCCTGAGCTGCTCGTCCCGCTCGTTCAACCGCTTCTTGGTGCCTAGCTCGCAGCTCCTGGACGGCTGGCAGCTCTGGCGGACCAGGCTGCCCTTGTTGGGCACGTTGTGCTGGCTGCCCCGGCTGCGCATTCGCTACACGGCGTGCTACCTCTGCAGCAGCGTCTTGGGCCCAGTAGGGCGGAGGGCCGAAGTTCCTCCACACGGGAAGCGGAGCGGGAATGGGAGGTGGCTCAACCCAGTCTTGGTCCGCGGCGTTGAGCAAGTCGGGCCGGTTCAGGGGCCTCGGGGGAGGGGCTGCAAACCAGTCTAGTGGATCAAACTCTAGTGGATCAGGGCCCCAAGCGCGCCGTGGCCCCGGGTTGGCTACCTTGCGCCGCGCGTCATCCTGTTTCACCTTGTCGGAGAAGTTGATAGTCAGAGCCTCGGCGTTCACATCCGGGTTCTCCTCGGCGACCTTCTGGCGTGCCGCTTCCTCGGCTGCTTTGACCTCGTTCTGATGCCGCTCCTCGACACTCTCAAACAAGGGACAGTTACCCTTTTTTCCGCCTCTGCTGGAGTCGTCAAAGTGGGAATAGTCGCATGACCTGTGGCAGACGTAGCACTGGACATTCCGGCATCCGGGGCGCGAGCAGGTCATCTTGTTGCAACCGTTTTCTTTGATGAAGGGAGTCCCGCCTAATGATGCTCATGGTTAGCCGTGGTCAGAGAGGTCTTTGGGGAAGGGAAAGAGGGCTGACACTTGTTGCATTTCCGAATCAGCGCGGCCGACATGGCCTCCTCGATGGCCCGACGTGCGGAGAGTCCGCGCTCCGTAGAGGCCTCACTACAGCTCTTCGGTATATGTGTCTCCTGTCGGCACAGGCGACAACTAACCAGCCGACATCCCGGATTTTCGCACCGGAACTCTTTGTTCTCATCTACCGGCGGATATTCAGCGGCGTAAGGGCAGAACGGGCATGTTGCCAAGTTCTCAATGCCCGAGAGTCGAAGGACAGTCTCCTGTTCGATCAGGTCGAGGGCTGTGGTAAGCTTGTCGTCTAGGAACAGCTTCCTCTGGTCCCTAGAAAAGGTCGCATCGCATCCGTCGACCGACATGCAGGTCAGTTGGTACTTGGAGAGGCCGATGGCATGTTCGGCGTTCAGTCTCGCGCACCCCCGACAAAACCAGTGGCAGACGCTCCCGTCGCAGTGAACCATCCTGTTGAGCGGTTTGTCGTCGAAGCAGCAGCCACACTCTGCGATGGTCCCTTCGGCCTTGGCTCGCTCCCAGTTTTCCTGCTCCTCCTCTTCCTTTTGCTTCTCTTCTGCTCGCGCTTGGGCCTTTGCCTCGCAAACGGTACGCGCAGCGTTGAAAGCCTCCAAAGCATCCTTCTCTGCCTCAATGACAGTGTCCTTCAATATGTCCTCGAGGTGGTCACGTCTAGCGCCAACTTTCTTGACTCTGGCAGGCTCTGCATCTGGGCTCCAACAAGCCATATCGAGAGCCAAATAGGTTGGATAAAGCTGGTAACCGTGCTGCTTGAAGAGTTTCTCGATATCTTCCGCGTACCTCTGGGGAAATGCCGCTTTGAGAAGGCGATGGCTGTGGAAAGGTCAGCTTGTGAGGTGCTGGGCGGGGTTGACGTGGAATAAAAGAGGAAGAAAGGGCCGAGTGGGGAAAATAGCGACATGAATGTGTGGTGAGGGCAAAGCGCAGTGTGGTGGTACTGACGCAGCTTTGATGTGAAGCCTAATGTATTCTCGACCTTTGGCGACTAGTGGTTCCGCCTTTTCATATCTTCGACGAGCCTCCTCCTCGACGTCGACTTCATCTTTCTCTGGCCGCTTCCGTTTCAGCGGGCTGGACTGCTTTGGGTACTGTCGGCCCTGTTCCTGCTCATCCAACAGGTGGGAGATGAGATGCTGCGAGTCCCAATCATGTTTGGCAGCTTCGCTGTTCAAGAACTTGAGGCAAATGTCGGGGAAACAGGCCAAAACTGCTTCCTCGCACTTGGAGAGTGCATCGTCATGGCCGGCTCGCGGCAAATCAGACCGCAGCACAGGAGGCATCAGTGCTAGCTCGTTGGGAGACCTGTGTTGTATGTCAGCACGGTTGAGCTGAACCTTGTCTCGTTTGCGACGTTCGCAGGAGAGAAAGTTGTGGTGGTGACGTTGGGAGGGAGTTTGGCAGGATTTGTTGGGTTCTCAGCTCTTGTTGCCCTCGTGTGAACCTCTTTGGCGGGGCTTGTCGGGCTTTCAACTTTTGTTGCCCTCGTGTGAACCTCTTCCCCTTCAGGCTCATCTTCCTCTTAGTGAAGATGATCGCTCCACCACTCAAGCTGAAACGCCGGAGCTGACCGGATATTCCCGTTTTCACGCTGTGAGAGCAAGAAGAGGACTGCCGCAGAACTCGAAGCCATGAAACAATCAAGGAGTGGTCTCGTCCGGTCCTGGTGTACTATACGCACTTATTCGACGGGGGTTCGATGGGCATGCACAGGCGATGGGTGTCATTGACAGCACGACAGCGGTTCAGGAAAGCTTGAAACCCGGGACAGCTCCAGAAAGCGACGGAGTGTCTGATCTAGCCAGGCCTTGGTTGCTGACGACCAGGCAGGGCAACATGAAGGGTCTCACAACAGACAGAAGAAGGCCTGAGGAACACAATGACCACTTACACTTGTTGCAGAAGGCGGTTGATTTCTGCGCCAGAAAGCTCCAGCTCCAGCTCCTCGGCAAAGGGCTGCGAACAGGGCGGTGGGGGCGACGGAGAATCAGAAATGATGATGACTTCATCTCGACCAGCCATTATGAGTCTCTCGACGGGAGTGGAGGAGTTCTGAGGGACCGATCGAGTGTGCACCGGATCCAGGGGAGTAATAAGCAGTGAAGTCCAAATAAGCTTCCCACAAACAACCACGTCTTGAATTGAAACAGGTCCAGCCACAAGGATGGCGCTCGAGTGATGCCCAAAGTCTCCAACGACAGAGACGAGATGCGGTGAGGCTGGCTGAAGACTTGTCGAAGGCAACCAAATGGCCTGTGATTGGCTTCACAGACTCCCGCAAGGCTCGCATCCGAGCTGGTGGCTTCGGCTGTGTCTCCGGTAGGCAAAAAGCAAAGGCACCTTTGGCCCGTTTTGGTGTTGGCGATTTTAAACCAACGGCCGCCGCACTTGAAGAATCACAGTACCGGGAACTTGGAGGTTACTTTTAGGTACAGTACGTACTAGTAGCGGGAAAGTGATCCGGTGATGTCAGCCAGGGAGCCCAAGCAATCCCCTGAAAATGCACAGGCCACAGCACCCGAAGCAGGGGTCTGTCGTGTAGTTGCATCTCCGAAATGCGAGGAGGTCCCTCCATCAAAGGTTCAGTATCAAATGAGACAACGCCCAGATTCTCAAGTACCTCAGTTCTGATTGCTCAAGTCCTTTTGCAAGTCTGTTGGCCTTAGCCAGTATATTTAAGTATATCACAATAGCTAAGGTAGGTATCCAGGGTTGGTAAGTCGCTCATTGTCTTTGGTGATGGAGCAAGGGAGACGTTATGGTGACCAGGTCGGAGGGTGTGACCACATCCCCCGCATTCTGTGGCACAATAAGACGCGGTTATGCCCGAACCATCCATCGTCAGAGCCATCAAAAGAGGCTCAGCCGAGACAATTACAGTACGGGGATGGTGTCATTCTGCTCGGCAAATCCATGCTGATTTGATGGGCCATTGCCCGCTGCCTCGGACTCATCAGTACCGTAGCACGCAATACGAATGTCGAAATCCCAACCGACTGCCAATGCGTGCCCATTTCCTTCCACAGAGCCTGAGAGCTGACGCGAACTTTGTATGCGTTTGAGCCTTACTCCAAGCCTGGGCTGCGCACGTCTCAAGCAAGCTCATCGTGTAATGACACAGACCAGCTAGCTAGCAACAGCCTTACCCGTCGTCTGAAGCCCCGAGCTCTTCACCCTCGTCATCATCCTCTTCATCCGAACTCGAAGGAAGATTCGGCCGCCTCCGCCGTTGAGACCTGATTACCTTCCCTCGCGTAGCTGCTTTTCGTTTCGGTCTCGTGCTCATGACCGACTTGGATAGCTCCTCTGCCGGTTTATGCGCGGCTTCCCCATCTCCATGATCAACCTCGAGTGTATCTTCACCGTCCTCCTCATTGTCTCCAACAGGGAAGAATCCAGAGGTCAGGTTTGTCGTCTTCTCCTCCCCCTCTTCATATCCCTCCGGCAAGAAACCGCCTCCCATATCCTCATGGTCCTCCACTTCAACATGAGCATCCTCCCCTCGCCGTATGCGCCCCCTCTGATCGTGTCCAAAGATATTGACGTCTTCCTGCACCTCCCCATAGTCCTGCCTAATCCTCTCGACGATTCTTAAGCCCATGATAAACCTCCTCCACATTCCCAGCGCCGCCTTCCGTCTCTTCTCGTCCTCCTTCCTCTTCTTCTCGGCCTCATCCTTGGCCAGCTCCTCCATCACCCTGGCATGATGCTCCTCAGCAATCACGACCCCCTGGATAACCGGCACAGCCATGCGATGCCCAAACTCAAAGTCGACCACGGCCTCGGCATAGTCGATCCCCAACCTCTTGGCAACCCGCATCGCCCCGCGATACGGCACGTGCACGGCCCCCTCGGGGCACATGTGCTCGACAAACAGGTCGATGTTACCGTACTCGTTCTTGGGAATGACGCCGTCGCGGATCGGCGGCGGGATAATCCATTCGGTCTGGTCGGAGCTGTACAGGCCCTGGAGGACCTTCTCGCCCGTCGCGGCCTCGGCCTCGGCGATCTCGCGCCGGCGGTTGGTCGTCGCCGCGCGGTAGGGCACGCGCTTCAGCGGCTGTTCGCCTGGGATGGGCGCGCGCCCTTGCTTGTGCCAGGTCTCAGCGCTCTTGACCTGGACGACGTCCTTGCGGGAGTAGACGGGTTCTTCCTCGGCGGACTTGCCTTTGTTTCTGAAGACTTTGACGGGCCGAGCGGTGGGGAGGAGGGCTTCCTCGCGTTTGAGATGGCGGGCGAGGACAAAGTCTTTGGATTGTTTGTAGTATTGGAGGGTTTCTTCGCCTTCTTTGACCTCTTTTTTCTCGGCTTTTGCGGGCTGCAGATCGGTAGAATCCTCATCTTCGTCAACCTTAGTGATGGGGTGCTTCTGGTCGCCCCGGACGTAGCCCTTCATGACGGACCTGAACCAGTCAAACTGGTCGTATCGTTTGACCTTGCCGTGATGGTTGTACACCGGCATCTTCTCGATGGGGATGCGCATTCCTTTCGTACGGCCGGGCAACATTTGCCGCTTGAGATAGCGGACCGTCACATCCTTGGCCGTTCCGTCCTGGGAGAACCCAACAACATACGCCATGACCTGCTTGGTCTTGTCTGCCTTGGCGCCGCGAGGCTCCAGCGACTCCACGAGTTCTCGGTTTGTGGCGACCACGGACTTGACAATGGGGTCAACTGCGAGGTACTTTTGCGTCACCGGCGACAACACTTCCGTCCAGTAGTGAGGAAACTCTAGATCGGCGTCGTAGACTTTTCCTTTCTTTTGCGGTGCTTGTGGAATCTGGATTGCCAGGTCATCATCGCTATTATAAGCTGCCAGTTCAGAATCTGACGGTTCCTCCAACTGAGCCTTCTGGTTCCGTCTGGAAGTCCGATCGTTACCCTTTGCTGCTCTGGATATGCTTGCTTTCGCAAGAGCCCCCTTTTTCGGGTGAAAATCGTCCGACTCCTTGCGTGAAGTTTGTCCGTAGCTTTGCCCTTCCCTCTCTGGATCCGCCTCCTCCAGCTTATTCCAGCCGAAGCCCAGCGGCTGGAGGCTTGCAATCAGGCGAGTGTCCAGCCCCAAAGCTCGAAGGAGCGCGGTGAAGAGCTGGCCCCCGACATCGCGACTGCCCGAGCAATCCTGCGCGCAGAGACGGAACTCTTCCAGGCCCTGAATCCGCTCCCCGAACTTGTCCTGGTCGTGTTCTTCCTGCTTAAAGGCTTTTGTAAGCCGATCAAGCCTTTCCAGAGACATGTACCCCCATTTGCGTAGGCCAGGCGCGGTAATGCGAAACCGCTGCTTCCACCAGGCCGAAAGACATTTGATCAGCCTTAACAAAGGATCCCCGTGGCTCATGTCGACGGCGCCCTTTTCCAGACGTTGTGACGCCTCGCTCCAATCCCGGGATTTTCGAGCCGGGGCCTTCCCTTTTCCCTTTGAGGCTCTTTTCGTCCTTCCACCATGAGACGTCTCCTCGAGCACTTCCAGCCCGCTGTTCTTCCTCCACCTATCGACCTCGGCCCATAATCTCGGGGGCAGATGCGACAGCATGATCCCTTGTACTGTCGGATCGCACAGCCAACCGTTGCGAATCGCATTGTGCCAGAGTAGGAGCTGCACGTGGACGCAATGGGTGGCGATTCGGATTCGGCGCTCCAGCTTTGACGGCCCTTTCTTCCCGAGCGCGTTGGCCAAGGATATCCGGGTGTCCCTGATGAGGGTCAACTCCAGGTCGCCTGATGGTACAGGGACATTTGAGTAGGGAGTTTGCGGCGTCTCGACATCCTCGAACTCAATGTCGTCGTCGTCATCGTCATCATCCTCCTCATCTGCAGCCATGGGCAAACCCTTCTGTCGCTTGGGAGCGGGGACATCCTCAAAGTCGGCATCGGACAGAGACGTCAGAGAGCTTTCGTCGTCATCGCTGTCGTCGATCTGCAGAGTCGATGAGCCATTTCGTGTAGAGGACCGTGGAGTCGAGCTGGCGTCGAGATCATCGAACAGCGTCGACTTGCGTGGCGGCGCTGTCAAGCCCTTTTGTTCGATCTTTTGCTTCTCTTCGGACTGATCATTCGCAGGCGGAGTATGGGCGCGTAGTCTCTTGCGCGGGACATAAGGGGGCATGTCGATTTCGAGATGTTGGGTGATGGCCTAAGAGTTCGATGGGATGTTGGGGAGTTTGGCATTGCGCATGGCGATAAGATAGACCCTAGCTCGCCTATGTACGGCAGTACAGTACCTTAGCGCCCCCTTTGCAAACAAAAAGGCACACCAAAAATCAACTTGTTCCCCTCCCCACACACCCCACGTTGACACCCATGCTGCTATCATCTGCACCAGGCGAATGCATCGATAATGAGCCGCCAATTGCATTATTCTACACCAAAGAAGTCGCGCATTCGCGGTACGATTGCATATCTTGAATATCGTCTAAGCAATATGTGAAACGAAGGCCTTGTTGGGATGATGAATCGTCAAGGAGCTTGCTGAAGGCTGGGCTGCGGTTAAGCAAGACTCTATCAATGCCTGGGTCAACAAACATCCCTCAGATCTTCAAGGATTGCTTAGAATTAGATGGGGCTATGACTGGTAATTAGTTTGCAATCGAAATCATTTAATTTGGCTGCGTTTTGGTGGTGTTCAACATCTTTAGGTCTGGTGGGTTGCGTTTTGGTGTGCCTATTCATTTTTTGCGAAGAGGGCGCTTGAGTTATTGAGTAACCTAACCCTGAGAAGAGGGTGCTGCTTGCGAATACTGGAGGTCGGTCGGCCTTCCAAATTTCTTGCCAGCTTGCCAGGTTTCTCGGGTACGCACCATCACTTACACGTAAATTCTCTCGAGATTGATGTGCGTTAGGAGATACCAAAACTTCAGCCCATTTCTTTGGACCAATCGATATTGTTCTCTTGGAACCACATTTTCGGAACTGAAACTGCATGACAATCTGGGCCGTCGACCAGGACGCCATCGATCAAGCTGGGCATCACTGGCACCTTTTCCAAATGCCGAACAACTGCGGCTAAAGATAAGCCAAGCATGACGCCGATGATCTAACGCATGGGCAGGAATGGGCTGAGTGTGAAAGCCTACGGCATGGGTTGCTCGATCATGCGACCATAGAAGACGAGGCACCACCATCAAAAACAAAAGAAAAGCGGAGGCCAGGTGGTTTTCTCGCCGTCCATCTTCGGGCATAACCCCCCTTCACCAGACTTTGTTATTTACATCTCTTTCAAGGGACGACTTGGAGACGGACAATGGCAGGCTTTGACCGTCTCACGAAAAGGCCCTTGGAGAGTCCACAAAAGACTCTGGGGCCCCGGGCAGTGATGACAGAGATCGCGGAGCTCTGCGGCTTCGGCGAAGGCACCGCGATGATCAAATGTTCGATCAGTTCCACGTGCAAAATCCAACACTGACCTATACGCGGTCGGCTGCTGCTCGGACGACAACTGCGACTGAAGAACTTTATGCTGCGATTACAACCCCAGCCCAACCGTAGTGACCTGGGGGCCCTTCACATCCCAATGCGGCGGGTCAAATGGGTATTTGGTTGCTTACTGGTTAGTTCCCAGCCTAGGCTGATCCCCAATGCCAGTGATTATGGCTCCCTATGACTGACTCTTGCCCTTATCTGGGAATCCGTTGATTCCCAGCACCAACTCGAGCGTTCCATTTTGCGGAACAATCCGCTATGGGAACGACTTCATGCAGTTCTACTGCAAAACTGCCAGCCACTCGCTCACCGGAACGGCATACTTCACTTCGGCCGGTGAGACGGCCGCTTGGCCCGGGATTCCGCGCTTGACGGGAAAAAACGGCCCAAAGTCCGCTGCGTCGTCGCAGGCTGCAGTCCCGGTGACCGTGCAAGCGACCGAGACAGCGACGTCCAATGCCGCGGCTAACGCGGGGGCGTTGTCGGCGGAGTGGTCTGTGGAGCCTTCGTGGCAGTCATGGCGGTTTGGCTGGTGTTGCCCTTCAGGGAACGGAGGGCAAAGCGGACGCCGATAACGCAGCAGCCGAGGACTATGGAGGATGTGCAAACTCAACAGTCATCTTGGTGTGCTCCGAACAGCCATATGAAGTACAAACGGGAATGAGCGGGGAAAGACGAGAGTTGCCTGCACAATAACTTCAGGCAAATTAGAAATAGAGGTTGGTACGGTCAATGTATGCCCACCGGATGCTAATGAGTTGACGTTGATGAAAGGGCGAGGGTATTGGGCAGCTTCCATTGCATTGGCAATGTGATAACCGGACGTTAAAGAAGCCGAAAGATCGGTTCCAATTTCCTCTGATGTGGGCCTAACTTTCCGCCTGATCGACGGCGCTAAGTACTTGCCCCACTATGTCCCGCCACGTGCAAGGGGTTAGCATTCGAGATCGTTCCAGTTACGCCCAGCCACCCATCGTCAGCCTCAGTGTCCTCAACGGCAAGCAGCGAAACAATTCATGCCGACTTCACTCGCTTGGTAAGCAAACTCGACATCGTCCGTTCTGCGGCGGCGAGAACCTCAATTACGCAACGAGTAACTGCCTGTTCCTTCACTCCCACCTCCATCCGCCGGATATATTCTTCCCTTCTCGCCCAGCCGCCGCCATGGCCTCCCCCGACCCGGACCCAGACCAAACATCCTACATCAAAATGTCCACCGCCGCCGTCGACAGCAGGGGCACCGACGCGAGCCTCGTCGGCTCCAACTGCCAATACGAATACTGCAACCAGCTCGACTTCCTTCCCTTCCGCTGCCAGTCCTGCAACAAGACCTTCTGCCTCGAGCACCGCACTGAGGACGGCCACGCATGCACCAACCCGGGCGCCTGGGCGCGGCGCAAACGCGAGGCCGAGCTTGTCAGGCAGTCCGCGGGCGAGGGCAAGCGCATGCGCGACTCTGTCGCCCAAAAGCCCTGCGCCGACGACGCCTGCAAGACGATCATCGGCACGGTCCTGCAGCCCGGCGTGCACTGCAGCAACTGCAATCACGACTACTGCCTCGCGCACCGGCTGCGCGAGGACCACGATTGCGCGCGCAAGACGCCCATCGGCGCGCGGGCGGCGGGGGCTGCGCAGGCGGCCGCCGTCGCCGACGGAGCCAAGAGCGCGCTCGAGAGATTCCGCCTCTGGGGCCAGGCCAAGAAGCAGCAGGCCAAGGTGTCGTTGGCTCCGTCGAGCCAGAAGCCCAAGGTCGCGCAGATGCTAGCGGTGAACAACCTAAAGAAGACGGCTAAGGGGGACGCCAAGATCGCGCCCGAGAAGAGGGTGTATCTATACGTCGAGGCGGAGGCGGCGACGGCCAAGGCGAAGATTCCGAAGGGGGAGTTTTTCTACTCGCAGGACTGGGTGGTTGGGAAGATGTTGGATGCTGCCGCGAGGAGTTTGCAGGTGCAGAATATCAATAACCAGTCGAGTTCTGAGGAGGATAGGTTAAGGGTGTTCCATGTGGAAGGGGGAAGGTTATTGGATTTTAACGAGAAACTGGGGACAGCTCTGCAGAGCGGGAACACGGTCGTGTTGTTGAGAGGCGTTGGGCCGCCGCCGGATTTGATCGAGGCATGAAGGCTTTTTTGTCTTTTCGCATTTCAGCATAGCGCATTGGGAATTGGGCAACGGCGTTCACTGGACTCGGGCTTGGACAGTTGCATAGCAGCACGGGGCTTAGACAGCGGGGTTGATTCAACTGTGTCACACTTGCTGAGTGCTTTTGATGCGCTCCAGTACCAGTTCTGTGTGAACAATACCTTTAAGACGCTACCGTCGTATTATCAGGATGTATGAAATGAGCGACGATTCGTCCCAGCCGAAACTCCATATTGAATGTCGCTATTCCTTCTTCTGCTTAGGCCTCTCTGATAACTGTTTCTCCCTCCCAATAAGCGGCGCATTCCCAACCGCCTCGTGCCCACCAAACGCCTCGAATCCCTTATGGAACACCCACTCAACCGCATTTTCCACCGGCTTGTCGAAGATGGCCGGCAGGAACGGCACGACGGACAACCCCAACCCAATCGGGCCCCAGGTCCGTAACCTGGCATTCTTGACATCCTTCATCGCGCGTCCGCTGTACCGCACCACGCTGTGGATCGTAAACGCCGGCAGGCCCATGCTGGCAATGCTCTGGAAGATCCCCCGCTGCAACATCACTGTCCGGTAGTCCTCAAGCGGGGGGATGGTGCCGGGCGCAGCCGGGGGGGGCGAGCCTGGGATAGCGGACATGTCGACGCCCAGGATCTGCTGCTGGCGTGTGGTGAGCTCCATCTGCGGGTTGAGGATGCGCTGGTTGTGCCAGTAGGCCTTGTAGCCCTCGTAGCTAACGTCGCCCAGAATGTACGCCCATGAAACGCCGTAGGCGCCGCGGACGAGCCACGGGTGCGCCACCGGCCGGAAGGACTCGCCTATGTCGGATGTGTAGGCTACATAGCGGTGCGCGGAGAGCAGGATGGTGCGGAAGCGGGAGGCGTAGGCCGCGTAGCGGACGTTCGATTCCGTCGACGGAGGGGCGCTGACAGGGTTAGCTTGTGCTAGTAGTAGACAAGAGAATGGAGGACAGCTTGCAGACATACTATCCCTCAACGAGCTCGTCATAGATGCTCTCTTCTTTGTCAGACTTCTCAATGATATTCTGCAGATTGTTTGGCAGCTTCTTCCTCTCGGGAAGCTTCTCAGGGTCCAAGCCTGCTGCAGCCTTCTTCAGGTCGTCTGTCGCGCTTGTACTCTGCGGGGGCTTAGCCGATTCATTCCCCGGGCCTGCTGGGCCCGTCGGTTTGTCTGAACCGCCACTCCAGGGCCACCACATGGTGCAGTTGGGGAGTTAATGTAAATTAGCTGCTTGGTGTCGGGTTTGCGAGAGCTTGTCACCGTCACACGAGAGGCTTTGCGCTGCGCGGGTCAATCGGGTACAGTCGGGACGAAGCCGGGACAAGCTTGAAAACCGATTTGACCTTCACTTAGAAAAGATGCAACACTGGAACTTCGATTTCGCGCTTCAGCGCACGCGATTTAACAAGTCTTCGGGAAACCTGCGTACGCGTGTAGTCGAGACGATCAGGAGTGGGATGAAGCTCCCGTCAACAAGCACCTGATCTCTTGGCCTCGGTGACGTAGTTTTCTTCCCACTGCTCCGATCACAGATGTCCCGGCATGTGGAGCCGACCTTGATGTGCCAAGCTGTCCGTGCTTAGCTGTCCCGGTCTAGGGATGGGTATGGAATTTTCATTGCAGTATTACAATCACATATTGAGAATATCATTTCCTTTAGATCCGTGAATCTCCGGTTTAAGCCATAGCATGTCTAGGGTTAGCTGATAAAGCCAGGGTTAAGGTAGTGTCCGACACGGTCGACGCAGTAGCTAGGGTCAGCAGAAAGAGAAGGCCTGTATATAAACCTAACTTGCGGCTGTACTGCCTCCGGAGTAGGGTTAGTTTAAGTTCTGATAATTGCGTATTTCAATGGCCAAATTGCCATTCAGTTTTACGGTATTAATCAGCGATTCTTGAAATACCCAACCCTAGTCCCCGTCGTCCCGTCTCTGGCAAAATTTCGGGTCTTCCAGGAACGGAGGTCAACAACGTCCCTTTGCACGTTTTCTGATTCCAGCAGCATCGCATCGCGTCCACCCAGGTCACCTCCCGACAAACTGCAAGCCACACATCACCCACCTTGGTCCCTGCCAAACGTCAAAATGGTTCAGAAGTACAACATCTTTGGCACCCAGGTTGGGTCTCACTACGTCAGTACACCCCCCAATTGGAGCGTCCTTTTCCGCTCTCCCCCGCGAAGTTCCGACCGGGCAATGGCTAACACTCTGAGCGCTGCAGCTGGCGATGGGTGTTCTCGGCGGATTGTTCGGCGGTGTCTATGCCATGGTCGGCGGCAGCAAGGCGAAGCCCGCCACTCCCCCAATCAACGCTTCCAGCCCCGACGAGGCCGACTTCATCAAGTACGCCCCCAACCCCCATCACTCGGCCCGGAAGAAACCGTGTTGTCTCACACATCTCTAGGAAGTTCATGGAGCAGGCAGAAGCGGACGAGAAGAAGGCGGGCGCGACAAAGCACTAGAATTGGTGTGACGGATGATGAAGGCCAGAATACAAGGAAGACTTCTGGTCTGTGTACATGTATAGCGGGCGTTCAAATGGGAGCATGCTGCCTGGACCTCCAGCTTTGCCGAAGAACGAACATTGACACGATACCTCTCCCTCCAACGTCCCAATCATGTGTCGCAATTTCAGGGTGCCTAACTGTGCAGGTGTTTTCGAATCGACGGGGGGCATGGAAAAGGGATAACTCATGAGGCAGAAGGCCAGGAAACGCACGCTCAATTCATGACTCGTGAAAGGACTAACGTCGGGGTATCAGGTGCATGGCCTCTCAAACGCTGAACACATGATCATCCTCATCCCAACAGCATGAGCCAGCAAATTCTCACTCCTCCCCATCGACGTCCTCATACTCTTCTTCGCTTTGACTGCCGCCATGTACTCTTTGTCCTTCTCTTCTTTCATGGCCTCAATTTTCAATATGATAAACACCATGTCAGCAATCTCGGCGCGCGTTGAGGGTGAGAGGGGAGTCGCGACTTACCCTTGCCTTCTGAGCCTCTTTCTAGAAAGGCATGTAGATTTTCAATGACGGTCTCCAGCAGCATCTTGCACTCACGAGGAGTTTCTTGTCGTGATCGTAATAAACCGATCTCATCCAACCCTCGTTATTGACAACATTTTCGGCCGCAAAAGAGATGGTGACGTTCACCGTCCGAAGGTCATCGTCGAGTTTCTTGACCGAGGCGGCGGTGAGCAGCAGGACCGCTCGCGCGTCAAGCGAACCCGCGCTGGCGATCGCTAAGTCCCGAGCCTTGGCGTTCTTGCCCATCTTAGCGATCATCTCCAGGACATGGGCCGGTGGCATGCGCGCCAGAGGGTTGGAGACGAGCGAGGTGGCAATGTCCAAAGACCCGGCGGCGGCGACAGACAGATCCTACAGTGCCGGATTAGATATAACTCAACTTGCAGCAACATTTGTCGATGTTGAGAGGCTCGTTGAAAAAAGAGAAAAAAAAAAGCAGGAAGAGAGGGAAGAGGATGAGGGAAGACAAGAGGTTGGGAGGGGCGTAGGGGTTGTTGGGGGGAACAGGGTGTGGAAGAAGAGAGGGTGGGAAAGCAGAAGAATGAAAGGACAAAGTAAGAGAAGGAAGAAGGCTTGGAAGAGAAAAGCGTGGAAAAGGTTGAACTCACCTGGTTGCGGATCGCGAGGTTCTGGAAGGAAACGGTGGGATCTGTGGTTGCATCCATCAGCAGGCAAACCAACTGGTAGGTCCCATTAAGCTGCCACGCAAGGAGGGGTCATATCACGGCACCGTCTCCCCCGGAGAAGAAATTCTCGAGCTCGCTACTCAACCTTCGGCGCTAATCAGGATCTCACCCCAGGCTTTTGGCAACGGAGACATTGAAAACCGCGGCTGCTTGACAAGAGCAGCACAAAAGAGCGGCCGCCAGCCACACACCCAGGACCCCTTAGGCGGTGCAGAGGAGCGGTACCACCTGGCAAAACGCACTGAATTGTCCGCGAGGTTGGCCCCGAGGCACACTGTGGCGGGCCATGGAACGCTCAGGGAGGGTGATCTGTGCGCCGTGTCCGGCAATCAAGTCCAGACAGTCGGAAATCGGGCTCCCAAGAGGTTTGTCGGCCGAAAAGAGGATGTTAAAGATAACATCCCAGGTGGTTTCTTGTTCCTGCGGGAATCTGACACCCAAACCTTGCAACAAGACTCAGATGCGGAAACGACTTACCATTCCCAGCGTCGAGGGCTCGGCGCCCTTCATGACCGCGTCGTTGCCGGTCATGTGAGAAGTCACGGCGGCCGGGCAAAGACTGTGGCGACGGGCGGTTGTGGTGGGCGAGTGGGCGAATGGGCGAGTGGTCGGAAGAAGAGAATTTGAGAGGAGCGGAGGGGTTCGGTGATGCGTTTTGGGTAGAAGGAAGAGCGAGAGTCTGGGTGAGGAAAGCAGTCTTCTATAGCCAGAGGCAGTTGGTCTGTGTACGCCTGAAATTATGCAGGCGCCCACTTATTTATTCTACTTCCACTTTTGGTTCTATTGTTTCCTATTGTTCAGTGTTGTTGACTCGTGTTGAATAGGTAGAGTTCCTGGTATATGGGACGGAAGCGGATGTGGAGGGCCGAGGCCCACTTTTCCGGGACCCTGCCACCGGGGCCGGGCTTGCCAAGACCCATCATCTTTCTCGGGCACCCGCGTTCAACACAGGAAAACTGAAAGACCAAGGAATTGGTGGAATCAAGTATTTCCAGAATCCAATCGCTCACCTCAATTTTCTTTCACTTCGCAAGCCTCCCACAGTAACCTACCCACTATCAACTCAACCACAATTCGAGCACAATGTCGCGGAATCAGGACATCAAGAAGCAGCACCGGAAGGCCAAGGAAAAACCCGTCCGCTCCGAGACTGCCAAGCCCGCGCCGTCCCAGGCCGGACCCACCTCGGCCGAGCCTCAGCACAAGTCTCGTCAAGCGCGCCTTTCACCAGGATCGCAAGCTCAGGGCACGAGTTCGGCTGCTGAAAAGACTGGTGCCCGTCACGCGGCCCTGGAGAATACCTCGCCGCACGTTCGATTAGCTTGCCGCACCTAGGACTCAGATCGACGAGCTCAACTCTGCCATGCATTACGTCCTCAACAATTCCCCTAATAACTATCGGTACCATGAAAAGGTATGGCTATCGTGCCTTGTTCTAGCTCTTCTACCCTATTCGCATGGCGAGCCATACTAACAGTCTTCAACACAGAGATACGTCGGCATGTTGAGCAAGTGGGGCCGGCTCAGGTGGGAGTGTCCTGTGAGGTGGGATCAGAATGATTTGGTTCTGGGGCGATCGGCCATGGAAGCCAGGTCTGTTTGGCAGTCTCTTGGTGCCACGGCCGCGGAAAGCAATGGGTATGGTAGTCAAGTGTTATGTGTGTCAAAGGCTTTTAACTTGTCGGGCGTTCTCTTTGTATTCCCCGGTCCGCCGCCTGAAGTCAATAAAGAGGCACTGGTGTTAGGAGAAGTCAAGAAACTCAATTTTCGGGATGACTTCATGATTCAGAGACAGGGACACGTGGTTCCAAACGCTATCAGGAAGGCGCTGCAACGCAACCATCAGGGTCAGGGCCATCAGCAAGCCCAGCACGGCGGGGAAATCTTTCCCGGATTTATATAGTTGGTTATTTGAAATTCGATCAAGGCTCTAAAACCTCGGATCCACCGATGATAAGGCTACCCCAAGTAGCCGCCCATTTGAGGCTCTACCTCTGCCAGTGCACCAATGACGAGAAGGACAAAGTGAGAGATCCCGGGCCAGGCTTAGGCCCTTGGCCAGTCTCATGCCAATGCGGCAATGCCCATGCAATGCCCATTGTCCACAACCGCAATCCGTCAGCCCGAGTCAAGCCCATCTCGGTCCGGTCATCTTGGCGCGCCAAAAGATCTTCTTGGGATTGGTATCGGTGCCGCGGTAGCATGCTGGCTGCCAGTCTGCGGTACCGAAACCAGTCAGTAAACAGAGCCCCTTCAGAATTTTCAATCTACGATACACTCGCCAGCAAATCAAAACTAAGAACGAGCTCACCGTCTCGGAAGGACTCTGGGCCCTGAAGGCAGACCAGCGAGCGATGCGGTCGGAACTGGCGTTGCGATTTGAACCGCCAAAACAAACCTGACCAGAGCCAAGGGGCCCAGTTTCGGTCGTGCTGGTGTTGCCAGCTTGATCCATGTCTGTGCCGGCGGCGCCCGCCCGAGCCGCCCAAGCGTCCGACTCGCCCTTCATGTTCGCGTCGAAGTGGCTCGCCATCTTGGCCAACCCGTCTATCCCAGCCTTCGTCTCCGTGAGCTCAGCCTTGAGCTTCTTGACCACGCCGGCGTGGTCAGCAGCGTAATTCGCAAGATCGAATCTCAACATGCGCAGGGCGAACTCGATGCGCGTGGCGGCCTGGCGGAGCATGGAGAGGTCGTGGTCGCGGAGGACGACGTCTATCGTCTCCTTGATGTAGGCGCAGTCGTTCTCAATGGCGTCGATCTGGCCCTGAACCCGGTCTGCGCTGGTCCACTCGTCGCGGGGGGGGAGCGGCTTCTCGTTGGAAGCCGCGGCACGGGGGATCTCCCAGGGCTGGGAGGTGATGGTTAGTAAGTGATAGTAATAATGGAAGCAAAAGTGCACGAAAACAAAAGCCTACTTCGTCCGGCACATCCATCTCGGTTGACAACTCGGTTATGTTTGGTGCTGTGTGGATTTGTTTGCTTGTGGCTTGGTGAAGATGGCGAGCGAGTTGGTATGGTGTTAGGTGAGAGAGGAAGAAAGAGGATGGCGCAATTCGGGCTGGGAATTCATGTCAGTTTCAGTCAAGCTCACACACCAACTCATGCCATCACGGCGGGACAAGCCACCGCATCGTCGCCGTTGTACGGGCTGTACGCGGGCACTAACCGCGGTACGAGCCGCGATACCGGTCGCCATACCAGCCGCGGCAGGTGACGGCAGTCGACGAGCAGAGCGGCGCTGCGGCGGGGGCGGGAGGCCAGCCTCGCCGGCATACAGCTGCAGGTGCGTGTAGGTGCCAACCATACCAACAAGTGTCAGCAGTCGACGAGAAGGTGAATGTAGAGTGGCAGGGGTACCAACTACAATCACAAGAACTGAATGACGTGGCTGCCCTGGCAACATTACTAGGACAAGTTGCAGGTGGTCTTGATCTTGGGAAACACATGGTGACCAGCGCAGCCAGCTTGTCAAAGACAAATTTTTCAATTCTCAATGTCTCGGCCCATATATCTGCACGCTCATCACTATCATGACGTCTCTTTGTAGGAAGGGCCAACCGATGCTGGGACGGAACGAACATATGAAGGACAAAATCTGGGAAAGGTTGATAGCGGATAGACATGTCGGGTTAGACAAGCTTGTGGAGAGCTGCTACTGCTTGAGAGGAGAGCTGGTTCTCCTCTCTGTAAGTCAGTCACCGCTTTCCTGGGCTGAAGATGGGGAGGAAAATGAACAGGGAAGAAGGTCGGATATAAAGGGCCTCTATAGATGATGGTGTGTCTGTGAACGGGCTAGTGAGAGAAGCGGTGGACTAAGACAGGGTCTTTACATCTTCCGTTATTTGAGGCCAGTCAAGCTTCTAGGTACCCAGGTGTTTGACCCAATGATAGGCCTATCATCACCTGAGATAGTATTCTGATCCCGAGGTACCAGGACCAAGGACAGTACGTTGGAGAACATTAAAACACTATGTTGTCTTGCAGTTGACAACTAGAGGGGTAGCGACGGAAGGCTGTTCGTCAGAGAGAGCTTGATTTGGACCAAGATGGCGCGTCGACAAACATCAAAACGCTCTACTGTCTTAAGGTGAGGACCCAAGACGATCGAAAATAAAAGGATAATAACGAACTGTCAGGTGACCAACCGTGGCGGCTCAGGGGTAACTCTCAGGGGCAACTCATTTGACATATCAGTGTCATCCATGAATTGGGGTCCTGACGAGGAGTGAACGAAACAGTACAGCGGTTCTGACTGTATCCATGTGAACTATCTATGGTAGGTACCGTGACAACATCAGCAGCCAGAGCCCAGCTTCACGATGTCAGATAGGGTACCTAGGTGGTAGAGGATTAAAGAGAAAGGTCTGGCATACTACCGTGGCATCAGGTACGGATTATAGCGCGACGATCTTAGTCGCGGCCAACAGAAGGCACTACAAAAAAATGGGTTTAGCGTATGTTCTAGCCCAAATTCTTTAAGTTGAAAGTGAGTAACTTGCTATTTAGAAGGAAGATGTTGAACTCGTAGGGTGAACATCAGTTTCGCATTAACAAACAATCGAAGGTTGATCTGTACCTGCAAAGTATAGTTAATGGATGATGGAGCTTCAAAGCTTCGTTCCTCATAGATCAATTTGAGAAACCCAATGGATCTGATTGGATGGATCACGTGGCTGCTAGATGAGCTGCATCATCGGATTTATCGCGTGTCCGATGTCGGCCCTGTTCGACTTCGCGACTCCAACAGGAATCGAAGTGCACCCAGGCCACTTCTCAGCATCAACAACTACAGTAGGGTAATTCTTCACCAATTGCCATCGGAAGTGAAGATTGATGCGCAAATCCATGAGAAATGATCAGTGCACCATCTTCTGAGCAATCACAACCTCGTGGCATCAATTGCCAGTCTTCATCGATTCATCTTGCTTTCTCAGCACAGCTTGGCGCTGTGATCCGGCGTATCACACCTGCGGCACCGAGTGATAGGGCACGGCACCATCAAGCAAGGACAAAGCTAGTGAGACATCAGTATGAAGGATAGTGGCATGGGCGGATTAGAGACCCCGAGAGCACCGCCTCAGCTCAAGTTGGAATCGGTCAAGCCTTCACAGCTGGCGACGGCGGCGTCGCCTCGGGGCATCCCTATGCCGACACACCCGAACTCCAGCAGCAGCACATCCATGAAATGGAACACCAAGAACCTGGCATTTCGGCTCGGCGCCGACTTCATCAGCGCTGCCTCAGCCGCCGTGCTCGTCGCCCCGATAATATCCATCATTGACCGGTAGTCCTTCCATAATCACTGAACCCTATTCAACCCCATTCCCGTACTAACCAACTTGCCCATCTCAGCTCGATAATGGAAAACGCCTCCGGCCGGCGGTCCCTCGTCGACTCCCTGAGATCTTCCTTCCGCACCCTCCTCCTCCACCCGCAGCGCGTCATCCTCTCCAAACCCTTCGCCCTCATCTTCGCCCTCTACGGCGGCACCTACCTGACAGCCAACACCCTCGACACAGCCACCTCCACCGTCCGCTCCCTCCCCGCAACCCACATCACGTCAGGCACCTCCAAATTCGCTGCCTCCTCGGCCGCCAACATCGGCCTGTGCATCTACAAAGACCAAGTCTTTGTCCGCCTGTTCGGGCCCCCGGGGATCACGCCCCGCCCCGTCACCCTGCCAAGCTACCTGCTCTTTGCGGTGCGCGACTGCATGACCATCTTCGCCTCGTTTAATGTCCCGCCCCTGCTAGGTCCCGTGCTGAGCCAGCGCCTCAGCGACGAGATGCAGTGCTACGCGAGTGGTCAGACCGTGGCACAGTTCGTGGCGCCCGCGGCCGTGCAACTGTTCAGCACGCCCGTGCACCTCCTGGGCTTGGATATCTATAACCGGCCTGGCGTGGCGCGGGGCTGGCGGGACAGGTGGACGGCGGTGAGAAATAATTGGGCGGTTAGTACGGCGGCCAGGATATGCAGGATCGTGCCGGCTTTTGGAGTGGGCGGGGTTGTTAACGTGAAGGTCAGGAGGGCGTTGATGGAGAGGTTGGTGTAAGAGCTTTGAGGCGTTGCTAGTGAATGGTTGACTTTTTGTGTCTATATTTGTTGGGTTCTGTACATTCCGGGTAGCGGGCGTTCAGGGCTGCTGTTGCATTCGGCACTCGCAAAGGCGTTGATACCACGGGATTAGATGGCAGCTTCTCATAGACCATATAAAGGACTGGGTAATGATGAGGAAAAGATGATTGTTTTTGTATATCACCACTCAAATTAACAAGCCCAGGGTGCTCCATGTGCCTGCAGACCTTTATGCCTCTCTAATCCGCAACAACCAGCCTAGTGAACGCTGTGCTAGTTCAAAGAAACCCAGCCTCCGTCAACACCTCGATGATATCAGGTTCCGTCGGCGGAGCTTTGTATCCCTTCCCTTCGCCAGTGTCAATAAAGTTCTCCCAGAACTTCAATCCCTCAATACCCTCTTCGCGACACAAGATGCCCCGCTCCTCGGCCATCTCTAGCTCTTCTTCGGCAACACCAATACTCCATCCAAACCTCTCGGCAGCATCCCTCGCCGTCACCCCGCGCCCGAACCTACTCCAGTCCCACGGCACCTCCCGCTCCGGCGGGGACTTGTGCAAATCCCTGAGCCATCCAAGCAGCGCCTTCATGGTCGTCTCGTCCGTCCTGTCCTGGCTCTGAACCACCTTGACGCCCGACTTGAACGTTCGCAGCCGCACCGGCAGGCCGAGCTTCTCCCATAGCTGCGCCGCCTTGTCGAAGTCGGCCGGGCTGACGAGCTCGACGCCGCCCCGCGCGCGATTGAACACGGCCCACAAGTCCACCAAGCTCATGATGCCGCCCGCCTTCTTGAGCACGCCCCGCCGGTCGTCCGTCAAGAACTCAGCCAGCGTGCGCGACAGTTCCGAGAGGTACAACGAATCGCTCCCGCCGGCCGAGCTGCTGCTCCCGACGATGTCCTTGGTCGCGATCAGGCCCAGCTGGCTGAGCGAGTCGGCGAGCAGCGCATTCTCGCTCGCCGTCGAGGTGCCAGACGCACCCTTCACTTGGCGCGCGAACGTCTCGGCGAGCGCGACAATCTCCTTGGCTGAGGCCATCAGCGCTTCGAGGTCCTCAAACGCCGTGCCGATTACGAGTTCGTTGTTTTTGCGCATGGCTTGACTGTGATGCTCGAGGCCGGCGATGCCCCCGAGCTTGGGGCGGACGACGGCGGTGGAGGTGGATGAGGTCGTTACTGGGCCGGTGGTGGTTGGGCTGTTGAGGTGGGCGTCGCTCGTTGGTCGGGAGGCTTTGGGGATGGGGGGAGCGCTCTGGAGAAGCCATTTGCGCTGGCTCATGGATGATTTGAGCCTTTCGTAGAAGATCTTCTCGCCGCCGCCGCGAAAAGAAAGTTTGATGCTGTCAGGACTCTCTATCCGAAAAGGGACGGGGCTCAAAGCGTTGAGAACGGGCCCGGGTGACTCTGTGTGGGTTCTGGCTTGCGGTGCGAGTTCGGCCGGCAGGTCGTGTGAGATTAACGGTCCGCCGCACATCTCACAAGACAAAAGGGAAGGGTGGTTGAGGAAGGTACAGCGAGGGCATTGGAACGATGCATCTGGATCGGAGTTTCTGGGCGATGGATCCCGAGTTTGGTCCGGCCCAAGCGAAACATCCGTGGCTGGCCTCGGCCGCACCGGCAGTGGGCTCTGCAGTGCCGGACTGCCGGGCTGCCTGCTGGCGGCATTGGATATCGTTGCCTTCAGGACATGGGTCAACGTAGGCTTGATACCGCATGCCAGACACGGGGCGAGGGGTGTGTGCACAGTAGCAGTTGTGGGATCGAAGTTGGAAGGAACCGGGTTTGAGAAGCTGCAGATAGTACAGACCCATGTCGCTGTACTTGTGGGTGGTGGCTTTACGGGGGACACTCGAGGCGGACCGTCTTGGTGCTGAGCGGGTGAGGACGTACTACTCCGTGACGGGCTGGCGGCGAGACCAGGAGACCGTGGCTGGAGAGACACGCGCTTCGTCGATTTTGGGACCAGAGTGATCTTGGCCGAGGACTTGAGAAACCCACCCTGGAAACAGTCGTCTCAGCATATCATTGGAGAGAAAGTGAGAATACTCAAGGGGACGTACATAGAACTCAAAGCGTTCCACGTCCTTGAGATCCAGGGCAACCGAATACTTCCTCGGCTCAGCCTTGTCTACATAGCATATCCGGTGCGACGTCAAGTAGACTTGGCCATTCTGATGATTAGGCAACTTGTACTTCCTGGCAAGAGCACATCATGTCAGCCTTTGGATATGAGATGCTGGAACTCGCATGAGAACATGGCACTCACCCCTCATACAACCCCACATTGTCTTGGACAAAGAGGAGATCTTCATCGGGAAGGTACGCAGGCCGCAGAGCGGTTGTCAAGTCGATGTGCTTTAAAAACATCCGTCATAGTTGGGGGCAGGTTGTCCCAGTGCACGAAGAGTCAAGTGTCCCTGATTTGGGTTTGTTAAGGTTTGCCGCATGCCATGTGAGCCATGGTTGATACCACTTCGAGCACCCAGCCGGTTGACGTAGCGGATATCGCATAGCGTGTATAGAGGTTACCGGGGCCAATGAATCTGAGCTTGAACGCTTGATGCAATTATCCGCAAGCACTTGCATTTATCCAATAGCATGCAAGTAGCACTGCCTCATTGCTCAAATCCCTCGCCCAGCCCCACCAGACTCATTTCAGATTTGCCCACACTTTTGCGCTCCACCAATTCCTTGTCGACTTCCTCTTTCCCCGACTTACCGCTCCCATCAATCAACCTTCGAGTCTCATCGCGGAGAGTTCACCACCACTCCTATTAAAGGTGCCGCTAACCCGCCGGACAATTTTCCAGCTTACAACTTCTTCGTGGAACCGCGACCTTGTCGACTTCGATTCCTCGACAACCGATGAACGCGAGCAGCAGCATGTTACCAACGTGGCCAGCCGCTCCGCCTTCGGGCGCCCAGTCATCGACTGGCTACGCAACTTCGTACTCAGGTAAGTCGACGCGTTCGGGCCGCACCCGAGATGCAGCCGCATCTCGAGTGATCCCATGTCGCCATGCTCAAACCGCAGGACACAGACACTGACTGCTGCCTCAAATAGCTCCTGCCTACACCGCGGTGCAGGTCCGACAGTCGTTCGGCCAGTCCTATTCCACCCCGCAACCTTCCTACCCCTTGGCGCATACTTACGGCCCCTCTCATTCCCCCTCGCCCAGCGCAGTAGATATTGCACGGAACGTGAACTTGCCGCCGCCTGCCGCGGCCTCGGAGCCGGCAAAGACCAAGATTGACTGGCCCGACTCGGTCCGCCGATATGTCCAACGCGCCTTCATTCCTGCCAACCTTGATTCCAGTGTTACAAGAGCCGAAATGGAGACCAAGCTGAAAGAAACCATAACCCAGGCCAACGAAAAGGGCGTGCTCAACACGCTCGATTGGGACATGATGCCACTTCCCCAGCACATGATCCGCGAGGAACGCGCGCGGGCGCTGCTTACTTTGCAGCCCAAGCAACCGGCCCAGGCCCAGGCTCCGGCCCATGCTCCCGGCACTAAGAAAAGGAAGTCCTGGGACTTGGCGGACGGCGCAGCTCCCACTTCGTCTTCGGCAACTCCATATCCCTGGCGGAATGGGCCTGGTCGTCTTGAACATCGCGTCTCCTTCTCACCCGACAAGCGCGACGAGCCCCTTAAGCAAAGCAGTAAGTTCAACAGGGCCGACAAGCGCCTGAAACGCCACGAGGGAGAGTACACGACCCAGCGCGAGGAGACGCCACCGCCCCTGGACGGCCCGGTTGTTGGCACCTGCCAGAACCTCGAAAAACGCTTTCTGCGTCTGACTGCCGCTCCGAAGCCTGATCAAGTCCGCCCTCCGTACATTTTACGGCAAACCCTGGAGCTTCTCAAAAAGAGGTGGAAGAAGGATCAGAATTACTCGTACATTTGCGATCAGTTCAAGTCCATGAGGCAGGATCTTACAGTACAGCGCGTCCGCGATGAGTTCACCGTCGAAGTCTACGAAATCCATGCTCGGATTGCGTTGGAGAAGGGGGATCTTGGTGAGTATAATCAGTGCCAGACCCAGCTCAAGGCGCTGTATAAGCTGGGTCTCAAGGGAAAGCCGAACGAGTTCACGGCCTACCGGATTCTGTATTTCATTCACACAGCGAACCGCACAGAGCTGAATAACGCTCTGGCAGATCTAACCGCAGCAGAGAAAAAGGACAAGGCCATCAAACACGCGCTTGATGTGCGGTCCGCATTGGCCTTGGGCAACTACCATCGTTTCTTCCAGCTTTACAACGACACGCCCAACATGGGCGCATATCTTATGGATATGTTCGTTGGCCGAGAGCGCCTTGCTGCTTTGTGCAACATTTGCAGAGCGTACGTTTCCCTGACTCCCTCTCATTGTATATGTGTTGCTAATTCTCCCTTAGGTACAAAACGGACGTGCCGTTACGCTTTGTCACTGAAGAGCTCTACTTCGAATCCGACCTCGAGGCGGCACAGTTCATTCTCGACCACGGCGGCCAGGAGCTGCTCCAGGACCGCGGCGGGACCGTCATGTTTTTGACTGGCAAAGCGAACAATCTGTTTGAAGGCGCTCGCGCCAAAGCCTTCTCGCGCGTCGACATCAAGGGCCAGATCTGAATGAAGTTCTGGTGCTTGTCGCCTTCGCGCTCGGACATCGCATCGAGCAGTCAGGCAGATCAGCCTCATCTTTCCTCTTTTCTTCCTGCACGTAATATTTCTCCTCTCTCGCCTAGTGAATACTGCCCGCTTCACCACCGCCCCTTTTGGAATTCGACACGTTGC
Organism: Parathielavia appendiculata; assembly: GCF_033297405.1. Classification (NCBI taxonomy): domain Eukaryota; kingdom Fungi; phylum Ascomycota; class Sordariomycetes; order Sordariales; family Chaetomiaceae; genus Parathielavia; species Parathielavia appendiculata. The sequence continues at coordinate 2,795,425 of NW_026944222.1, forward strand.
CTCCGACGTGGTTGGCTTAGCCTCCTACTGGACGTCGAGTCTTTCTCGAGATCCCGATGATCTCCGACACCGTCATCGATTCTCGCTTGGTCGGCGGTAAAAGTTGTTGTGTTTTTTTCCGCGTCGTGTCAGCTTCCTGATACCTGCCATCGAACGGCACGCCTGCCGCTTCAATGCGGGACGATTCTACATCGACAGTCATCGACACCGTGCACTATGAACCGTCTCAATCGTGGTGAACAGCGGGTCTCGACATGAGCCACTTCTCTGGTCTTGTATGCTGGGTTCGCGTTCGTCCATGTGCGTTCATGGACTTGGTGTTCGTCAACGGCGCCCGATCGACCGATGTCCGGAGCACGCACGGCCGCATGGCGGTTGAGCTTCCTACCACTTGGCGCATGGTTTGCTTCTTTTGCTTTTGAGAGGCTTCCAGTCGCACCAGATACCCATGGCGCGGGAGGGAGCGTTTGGATTGGGCCCGGTATAGAGCATTTACTCTCAATTCTCAGGAATGGATGGGAGTGGCTATGGTTCTGGAGTTTGGCGTCTGGGGTTGTCATGGCTGTACCATCCTTGTGTATGCAGCATTCTGCATGGGCCTGCATTGGCCGAGGTTTCAAATCCAAACAGCATTCGTAGAAGTCGTACAGGCAGCGCCTTCTGTTCAGCCAGAGGTTGATGTTGAAGGCTCATTCTAAAGCTAGATGACCCATCCTTTCAGCACCGACTAGGCACAGTACATTGTCGTTGTCCGGGCTGGAAGGCAGGTTCAACCTTACTACGGAGCATGGATGTACACAAGTGTCGGTTGACGGAGGTGATCTGGGGGAGCACCGAACCTTATCCTTGGGTGATATACACTTAGCCTAGTACTGACAAGAGAATGCTACCCGTTTGTCTCACCCTAGCCTCGCAGCCAACGACTGATGGACGGCGTTGAAGGAGATGCTCTGTGCGTCTTCAGCCTCTAATCCGTTTGAGTCTAGCGTGCTCCCTAGGTCATTACTTGTCTGACACAGGCCGCCCTAAAGTACCTTATGGATGCTGTTATGGTGAACGGGAGGATAGCCACTGCGCCGCTGAGGGTCGGTCGGTTTCTGTTTCAGGCCGCGGTTTCATGTTTTCTTTATGGTGGTTGTTGCTGCCCACCTCATCGAGACGGACTGGTTTGGCTGGGCCAGTGTATCCAGAGGGGCTGAGCGCAGAGGGTATGAATGAATGTGGAATTATTGCTTCTTTTCTCGGTTCTGAGTCTGATGCTCGGTGGTACTGCGGGGGTGGAGTGATGGACCAACCTGATGTATCATTGAAGACGCTTTCTGTGTGCGCAGGGCAAGGTTAGGTTCCTTGCTGAAGTGTTGTTGGGTTTCACATTTGGGTTGAGAGGGGATTTTGAGGTGTCGCGGACGACGTCATCGCGGGGTTGTGGAGCTCCTCCGAGGTGTCAAGATGGTCTCTGATGGGGGAGTTTGTGCTTGAATGAAAATGTAGCACATAGACGACGCGAAAATACGAATTCTTAATTCTGAAGTTTGCTGTCTCGCAGTGCCTTCATCTGACGTTAAGCTGTGCGAGTCTGGTGTCTCGATAATCACCCCGCCAAGAACGACCGCACTGTACTGTGCAAGGAAGCAGTTCAGGGTTCAATCAAGCTTCACTGCCATGGCGGGGCTCTTCTGAGTGCCGTCTTTTCTTACATCCCAGCGAATCCGACACCGAGACCATGCGCGCGACTAGAAGGGCGGCAATGACCATGTCAAGCGGGCGGGGTGAGTGCGACGATGCAATGTTTGCAAAGCTAAGATAGAGCTACCGTGGCTACCTCACGGGGGTGCCACGGGATTAACTGCTCGGGATGTGGGAAGAAAACAAGCACCGTTCTGCCCCCAGATGAAGAGTCTCATGGCTAGTGTTCATCTTTTGATAGCCCACGACGTTGAGTATCTGAGGTGAATTTCCTATCGGTGAGCTTCAAGGCGGCGCGGCAAATACACCAATAATGAACCGTTTTTGCAACAGATGACCAAGACCATTGCTCTGGATCATTCCATCAGGTCGGAGTTGGGTAATTTTGGGAAGCAAATCCCCAGCAGACATAACGCGACGTTCACGTTTGAGGCAACAACAGGCACCTGACTTCTAACTTCAACCAGCTACAGGCCGAACCCTCGGTAGGGACGCTTGCGCCATTTTCCCCGAGTTTGGATATGTGGGACACAGTTCCCAGGATGTATGCAGCAACTGATATGTCGATAACATCAGGTAGGGTGCCCGGCGATATCATATGCCGATCTTGATTCCTTCATACGTTCCAGGAGCAGCTTGCCCCATCAGGTTCCATGTAGCCAGGCACCTGGTACACGTACTCTGGTATGCACTGCCTGGACCGAACAGATGCAGAGTTGCGTCAAGCTGGCTGTGACATCACCTCAAGCACGTGCCAGAGTCAGAGCAAGACCAAACGGTGGGATGAGCCAACTGAAGTGAAGTTCGAGCCATGTGCGTGATTGACATGCATTGCATCTTCCGGCAGAGCGCGATGCGATTGCCCCATTTGAGTCTATTAGCTGCGCGGAGAACTTCCTCAGTATTCTGATGATCGCACTGCATTCGCGGCGTCAACTCGATCAGCCGAACAGCTAGAGCAGAGCTGGCCCCGCCTGGGCAATGGAGGCCATCCCTGTCTGGCTTCCCCACTGGACTGATTCCACCCGCCAATCCTGCCTTTTTACTTCGCTGAAAGCCCCAGGCTCACCCCTCCATCAATTTTCTTGCCTGGCCCTGGCACCAAATCCCAGGCCTCTGTCGTCAACCCCATTCCCATCTTCCCCCCTTTTATCAACCAACGTCAAGGGACATTAGGCCCACAATAGTCACCTGCTCTTTCGCCTACTCCTGCGCAATCACCCCTCGGCGCGCGAGGCCAAACCTTTCGCCAACGACTTCGCCAACGACAAACCGTTTTTAAAATCAAGAAAGTACGCGGCTGAGCGAAGGAGAAAGGAACGGTGCCACGAGGTCGCGCTGACCCGGACGAGTCCTGAACAAAGGCGCCAGAACGACCAGAAAAGTCACAAAAATCTGCGAAGGAGCGTCAAACAACATCGACCTGCTCCAATTCTCTGCGAAACTGTCCTGCTACGGACGCGGCACGGCATCACAAGTAGTGCTTTAAAATCGGACACGCGATTCGCCGCTGATTTCCCGACGACCAAGCGTCCAGAAGCTGAAGAGGAGGGGAATAACCACGCGGGTTCGCGCGTCGTTCGTTACACTGATCCAGGAGCCATCCGATAGCCTGGTGTGACGCGGAAAGGTGTCGGCCGAAGCGAAACTACCGTCCGCTCGCCTCTCGTGTCTCGGCTTGCGTTTTCATTTCCATTTCGCGACTGCCATCCGAATCGCGCTGAGGGCCTACATCTGACACCATGAAGGTACGTCATTCCTCATGTCGCTTTGCTGCCAGGAGCGAATACCACTCCCTTTCGTTTTGTTTGCGCGCCAGCCTCTTCACGGCAGGAACACCGATTTCAGCGCAGCGCTAGTTGCCCGCTGTCCTGGCCTGTCCAACCGTTGGAAGAAGTTTCGCGAAACCCTTCATTAGTTGGTGGCGCAAGATAGTTGCACCCTTTCCCCGGTTGTTTCTGCTTTCCACGGCGCTGGTTTGCATCAAGCTCTCGCCACGGTCTTTCACGATCTTGCTTTCCGTCCGTCGCTAACCGCGATGCGCATGTTCAAGGCTTTACGGATAGGGAGGAGATCCATAAAAGGAGAAGAGAAAGGCAAGCCGCAGATTAGCATCCCGCAAAAGTCCGCAGTCGCGATTGTCCCTCCAAAAAAGGTGCGTTCTTCGTTGTTACAGAACCCGCAAAAGGCCACGGATAGGACACTCCGCTGTTCGACTCATTACCCTCCTTCGCCTCATGCCAGGATAGCTGACGCTTTCGTTGCGGAACAGGTCATTCGGGCACTTTATGACTATACGGCACAGAATTCTCAAGAACTAAGTTTTTCGCGCGGCGATTTTTTCCATGTTATCGGCCGCGAAAACGACCCTGACTGGTACGAGGCGTGTAATCCCGCCTTGCCTGACGCTCGTGGCCTAGTGCCGGTGAGCTTTTTCCAGGCGCTCGGCCGCAACGAGCGTGACAGTGGCCAGTCCCAGCCAGACAGTGCACGCTCTGCGCCAAACCTCGACCATGACTCCGGCTACGGCGAAGGACCAGCATCGACCACGGCCGCCACCAGCCAGCGAAGCTCCAAGTCTGGCGGCAAGCCCGGTGCCATGGTCTATGGCGTCGTCATGTACGACTTCCACGCCGAACGGGGTGACGAGCTGGAGGCCAAGGCAGGCGAGGCCATCATCGTTATCGCCCAGTCAAATCCCGAGTGGTTCGTGGCTAAACCCATTGGGAGACTCGGCGGGCCCGGCCTGATCCCCGTGTCCTTCGTGGAGATCCGAGACATGGCGTCTAATACACCCGTTGCGAATCCTCAAGAAGCGGTGCGGAAGGCTGGCATCCCCAAGGTGGAGGAGTGGAAAAAGATGGCGGCCGACTATAAGAATTCGAGCATCACTCTCGGAAAATTCGAGACGGGTGCTCAACAGCAACAGATTGAGCAAGGAATGGAGCGCATGAGCATCCAGCAACCCAGCGGCCGAGTGAGCCAGGGGTCAGGCTCCAACGTGGTAAGTATTTCTCTGCTCTGCAGCTGATGAGCAGTTTACATCTGACGGACACAATTAGCACCAGGCACAGCAGGCACAGCAAGCGGCCTACCCCGTGGAACAACACCCACCCCATTCAAACGGGTCGTCATCAACACCGAATGCGCCGCCAATGTATGCGCCCGTCTCCGCCCGGATTCCCAGGTACTGCTTTGCCGAGGACAAGTACTGGTTCGTCATTGAAGCCGAGCTGGAGGACGGCCGGACCTGGGAGCTGGCCCGATACTACGAAGACTTTTATGACTTCCAGATTGCTCTCCTTACCGAATTCCCCGTCGAAGCCGGAACGACCGGCAAGAAGCAGCGGACGCTTCCGTACATGCCGGGTCCCGTTAACTATGTGACCGACGCGATCACGGAAGGCCGCCGCCACAACCTCGACGGCTACGTCAAGAGCCTCCTCGCGCAGCCGCCGTACATTTCCAAGTGCAACCTGGTCAAGCAGTTCTTCGCCCCTAGGGAAGGCGACTACGAGATCGACCCCCAGCAGCATCCGCCCGCGGCCGTGTCGCGCCAGGTCTCGTCGCTGTCCCAGCCGTCGCAGTCGTCGCTCTCGCCAGGCATGCAGACGGCGGGCTCGATGATCAAGGTCAAGCTGAGCTACAACGGCGAGCTGATCGCCATCAAGGTGCCGGCCGATGTGTCGTTCGAGAGCCTCTATGACAAAATCCTCGACAGGCTCAAGATCCCGCCCGGCGAGGAGCCCCAGCTGTCGTACAAGGACGAGGCCACGGGGGATAAGCCGCCGCTTATGAGCAATGACGATTTGGACGCGGCGCTGCAGAGGAATGAGAAGTTGCTGTTGTATGTTGAGTGAGGGTTGGTGGTGAGCTATGGGGGAAGAGTGAGAGAGATGAAAGGGCTTATTTCGTTTCCTCGTTATTCATCTTTTTTTCTTTGGGCTTGTCTTGAGTTTTATGTCTTCGTTGTTTTGGTGGCTTTTAGCCGTTTTGATGGCTCATTTTTGTCAGAGTATACCCGACTTTGTATTTGGTGTTTTCTTTTGCTTCTCTCCGATTTGGGTTCCATCTAAATTTCTATTCTTCTTCTTCTTTTCTTCTCCAACAATGGGCAACCGATTTGTTTGCTGTTACTGTTTTGAGAGGGAACTCTAAAGGCGGAGCGGGGCTGGCTGGCGGACGGAGGACGGGGGGAACAGCCAGAATTGTTAAGTGCCAGCCAGCTCTACCGCTCACATGTCATGGAATTGTAGGAGGGTTGGGGCGAGGGAGATCATCATACGCTTAGCGAAGCTTTTACTCCTCGGCAGGCTTGATCGAGAGTTGTGGCTGGCTCGGTTTTCCTGCTCCAGTCCATCGACGATCTTACTGCGGGCTATAATCTTCTTTCTTCTGTCACGCCCAGCCTCCTCCATGGGACGTTTTGGAACGATGGATCGCGTTGGGACGAGTGCGGGTGTCAGGTTGTCCAACACCATGGCCGAGGACGATGGGACGAACGGGTGGCTGGTGCTGGTGATGGTTGGGATGAAGGAATGACTCTTGAAGATGGAGAATTTGGGATGGGATGGGAACGGATGAATGATTTGATGGCTGGATGAACGTACATACGTATATTTGGCGCAGGGTAAAGTCGGATGGGGGGTTATTTAGTTTCCGTGGGAGACAAGCATGGCGATCTACTAATCCGTCGTCTTCCGCTGCCTGGTGTCTGGGCCTGGTGATGAGTTGCTTGGTTAGGGAAAGGGTTGATGTTCTTGGTGGTAAATCAAACCAGAGGTTGGGAGACAGTCGTTGTCTTCGTGGTTGTGCTTGGCCTGACGTGATCCGGCAAAGTTCGCCCATTGGAGGCCTTCGGCCTCTCATGTCTCCGCTCCCACCTTACGCATCCAACCTGGACGAGGCCGCTTCAAACTCCCTAGGTTAGCGCAGAGCACACTATTCGGCATTCATCACCAATCATACACATGATTTACTCTTTATAAGTAGCACTGTTGGTCCAATGAAGCAACAGGCAGCTTACAGACCGCAAAAAAAACCGCCAATACTATTTGTCGGTAGAGCCTGCAATGAGCGAAGCCTCAGTAGCAAACCCGCCCTTCGCTACCTGATTAGACGTGGATAAGCAAGCATACCAAATGAAACGTGAAACCCTGACCCTGTTTCCCGTCCGATTCCTCCTCGTAGAGTTCCCCTTCCAAGATAAAGCGCCTTGACGGTAACACAGTGAGTCATACAGAAGAAGATACGGAAATAGAAGTTTGCCGGGCTAAGAAGCCCGAATACCAGGCAGAAAAAGCGCCACGGACAAACACTACCCACCCTCCCCACCCCCCGGCTGAAAAACAGCAGGTGTATATCACTCATTCACACCTCATAACGAAAACTCTCCCCCTTCACACAATCACATGCGTCGACATGTGCTCCACAGCCTCCTTGATTGTCCTCAGCATGCGCTGATTCAGACAAAACGGACACCGGACCGGCCGGTCCGTGACCGACACGGGGCCGCCGCTGGGGATGGGCGTCAGCGTCAGGTCCTCGCCATTGCCGCTGCCACCCACTGCCGGCGCCAGCTCCTGCTTCGTCGGCGTCGGCGCAATGAACCGCGACCCTCCTCCTCCTGCTCCCCCTCCGGTCGTCGAACCTGAACCCCCGACTGCTCCTCCAAGGGCGCCGTTACCGGCAGTCGAGCCGGCACCAGCGCTCGGCGGCGGGCCCACGCTTGCGCGCGCCGCGCTGATGGGCGTCATCGACATGGCGTTGACGGCCGCCGCGGCTTGCTGCGTGTAGGATTGGCCCGCGAGGGCGCCCAGGGGCGGCAGACCCCGCTCGGAGCGGTCGCGCGCCTCGCGCTCGGCAGCGGCTTGGGCTTCGGCGTCGGCTTCTTCCTGCTGCAGGGCGCGCAGGGCATTTTGGAGGACGACCTCTGGGTCGTCGTCGGTGTAGATGGGGGTCTGTTCGCCGTTGGGGGCCGGCGGTACGGGGAGGCCGTGAGGGTTGGCCGCGGTAGCTGCTTGAGCGGTCGCGGGCGGCTGTGGATGGGGCGACTGCTGTTGCTGCTGCTGGGTGTCGAGACGGCGGACGATTTCGTCGCGCACGCGGGCGCAGGTGGCGAGGGAGGCTTCGACGCCTACTACGCGCTGGACGGCCTCGCGGATGGCGGCTGGCGAGACGTCCGGGGTGATGGTCATGAAGCGGGGGACTGTGTCGACCAGGTATGGGATGTCGTTGGCTACGTTTTGAGCGGAGCCATGGCGGCGTTGAGTGCGGATCAGCAGGCCGTAGCGCTTCTTGAAGCGGTGGATCCAGCCCGGCGAGAACTCCGGAGGGCTCTCGTCCTTGTAGCGCGGGAGTTGGGTGAAAATGTTCTTGGCCTTCTCGGCGAGCTCCTCGTTAGAGGGATGCCGGCCGTTGTTGACCATCTGCTGGTGCCATAGCAAGACGAGCTTCTCGACGTCGGGCCAGTTGCCGAAGCGCAGGCGCGAACCGGAAAGCTGGGTGTCGCCATCGAGGCGGGCGTATTTGGGGGAGAGGGAGTGCGAGACGGTCGACTGTGAGATGGTCTGGTTGTACTGGCTCTTGAACCAGTCGATGCAGGCCTTGTGACTCGGGCGCACTGGTTGCGAGCTCGCCCAGCGGCGCAAAGCGCGTCGCTGGTCGAGGGTCAGTGAATGCCGCTCTCTGGGCGGGGTCGGAGTCGAGACGGCCTGGGGGGCGATCTCGGCCGACATGACGACGCGACGCAGCCGGTCAGCAGACGCGTTGCGCGAGGCGAGCGATCGATGTTCTTGGCGGACGAATGCCCCGGATCGAGATTGCGAGGCTTGGGGTTTAATGAGGAGTTTGAGGTAATCGGATATGTGGGAAGGCTGGATTCGTGATCGTTTAAAGAGGTAATTTGCGAGTCACCAAAACGGAGCCGTCGCCTTGGACTGCGCAATGCGTGGTTCCCAGCCAGCTGGCAACGGTTGAGTTGACAGCTGTGGGCCTGTAACGTACGAACTCGGAATCAAAGACGAACTGCGAAGGGACTCTGGTATCGCGGTGACAACTGACAAGCAACAAGTATTGGATGGTGATGGTGGTTATAGGTTTAATACTCTGTAAATACGGAGTATGCTAGGTTGGATTCTGTTTTGTCCCTTGTCCCCGGCATGTCCGGGTGTTTGATGAGCTTGCTGTGTGATGCGTCTTGCCCCTGCCTCAGTATTTGCATCATTTCAAATCCATGTTATCGCAACTCTCGAGTACTGAGACGAGCTGTCGAACAGCAGCACAGTGAGATGGCCGAAAACAAACGCAATTCATTTCCCATGAATTTTTTGTCGTGTGTTCTTGCAAATTCCCTGAAGGCAGACAATCCATTCCCCAGTACCTTGATGCGCCATGCCCCGCCATCCCAAGCGAGCAAAGAATAAAGGGTATCATTTCCCATCACCCAAACTGCGTCCCAGTCCGTCAGCATCACCATCCGCCTGGAGGCTTACAACGCGTCCTCCTTGGCTTTGTGACCCACTCCGAATTTCTCTTCTTCCTTCCACTTCTCGTCCAGCTACCTCTCTTCCTCCCTGACGTGGGCCATCATAGGTTGGAGCTGTCGTGAGATGTCAGAAAGTGATCGAATGAAGAAGTAATGACGCAGGCATTGCGAAGCTTATGAGAATGTTGAAGCATGTGAGATTGGGAAGAGGCGGGATGGTTAAGGGTGAGAGAACACAAAACAATGAAGCACATACACCAGGCCTTGAGCTCGGGAGTGCCGTACTCCGCTATCAGCCTAACCAGTGCATCTATGTGTACTTTCAGCTTGTCCTGGAGGGTAGGGAGAGTCGAGGTGAAGGTCGCGGCGGCGTAGAAGAGATGGAGCATGCAGCCTGGGCACCCGTCCGCATGATTGAAAACAAAAAGCTGAGGTAGTCGCAACCCTACTGCCATGGAATCGAAGAGTCATGCATACCCCGCAAGTCACCCCTTCCCGGCATTCAAACCAGTTAGACATGGAAGGTCAAGAGTCCGCAGGCGTGACCAACGCCTTTGTTAAACGTCGGGCGGTGTCGCCCACCGCAGTGGAGCAAATCAAGCTTGGGGTACCCCCGGGGCCAACGCTTTTGCTCTCTCCTCCCCACAGATCCCACAGGTTGCCAGAGTTGACTCCAACAGTGAATGTGAACGTGTGGTTGTGAGGTATGTTCAATCGCTGGAGTGAACCCTAGCAGATTGAGTGAGAGAGCAGGAAGGAAGAGCAAGAAAAAAGCGGAAGCATTCCACTCTGACCAGACGGGTTTTTGTCGTTTCCAACCGGGCGACGGACATGAAAGGAACAGGCACCGACAAACTTGATGACACAGACCTCATCATGAAACCCAAGCTGTTTAGCGGAGCAGAAAAACCTCAGTCGGCCGACAAAAGTGGCCAGGAACGCAGAAATTACAGCTCAGAAGAGCTTTCGCTCTTGCCAGAGGAGTGATAAGACGCTGGCAGCAGGGCCTCAGGTGGAAGACGGCCTACCATGGGACCGACGGTTTCGTCGACCATCATGTCGTCGTCGCGACCGGCCAACATGGTGAAGCGAAGAAAGAGAAAAAGCAGATAAAAAAGAAAGAAAAGAAAAGCTGGGAGGGCGGAGGGCGGAGCAGGCGTAGATCAATGAGTTCTCGCTCAGAAGGTGGTGCGTCCACTGCCTGATGGTGAACAAGGTGGTGCGGGTGTGCGTCCGCTGACCCGACTCGGAGCAGGAGCCGGAAGTGGGTGGGAGGCCCTGGGTGACGCTTTCGAGGCAGGCGGCGGAGAGCGGAGGGCACCTCAGCAGCGACGAGGCGGAAAAGAAAAGAAAGGGCGGGCAGGAACCGGGGGCAGCGAGAAGGGCAAAAGCACGAAGAGGACGAGAGTTGGAGTCTTTTGAAAGTTGAAAGTGGGAGGGAGATGGTCGGCGAAGGGCGATGAGATAGGCGATGGGGGTAGCCTGTGCACGCCTGCAATTTGCAGGAAACCCACTTCAATGCCACATGATGCTATTCTTCTTATTCAGATTACTGTGAGTTGCTATTGTAGCTATTCAAGTCTTCGTGAGTTGCTGGTGTTTTGTGTGTTTCATTGTTGAGATGAGACGGAAGAGCTCCGAATGTAGGTCGCGATGCCTAGCGCCAGGTCCTGGAGCTCAGCACCACATTCGGACTCGGGGCAGACCACAGAGCTAGACTAAACAGAAAGGTACGGAAGCGAATTATTATTATTATTATTATTATTATTCCTACACCGCTATGCCCTAGGGCTCGCCGGACCCTCTACCACTAATTATCAAGGAAAACCATGCCTGTAAGGCTGGACTGAAAACCTCTGTCTCCCCTGTACTAGTCTGAAGTCCTGAATCCACCCAAAGCCCATTTTGAAGAGGAATGCAAAAAAGATGGCTGTTCGGGTTCCGCGGGTTGATTCGGATGTGGTCGATGGGTTGAGTTCTGCGACTGGTGGTAAGGAGTGGAGAAATGGAAGTGGAAAGTGTTAAGTTTCGTGGGATTGCTCGTTGTTCAATTCCACAACTTCAAGTTGTTCTCGGCTCTGGCCTTTCCATCTCAAGTTCTCAGCACAAACACGACCATTGAACACAAACACCACCTGAAGTGACTGTCACTGACAACTATGCATGGCCTGATCCTTACTCTAATAGGGCAGCGACGGGGATTGAGGGCGACGGGGTTTCGGATCTTACGGTAGGCGCTCGAGCAGGCCCAAGCCCTCTGGAAGAACTTACTGAACCCTCAGCGCAACAGCGACGACGAGCAACTTCTCTGTTGCAAGCTAGCCACCGCCTCGGACCATCTTGCCAGGGACATCTACATGAACGAGGATGACTCATGCCTCTGGTCTCACGTCCGGACTCACCGGAGTATAAACTCATGTCTTCGGACTTAAAAGCCCCGGCCATGGAGTGGACTGAACTCCCAATGAATCTTGAAGATCTTGGCTCACACAAGCAACTTGAACTCCACCCTCTCAAGAGACTCCTTGATCAGCATTCAGCTGGAAACTCCTGCCAACGTGCACACAGTGAACGCAGAATATGCACCTCCCATGTGGCTTGCCTGGTGATTGAGATTGAAAAGTTGGCCTGAATGGAAGATGGACCCAAACGAAAAATGAGCTAAATGGCTTTATTTGAAAACGATGAATGGTATATGGGATTATCAACATTGCTGCTACCCTTTCGGACCGCGGTTTTGGCTTATCATGGGAGTAGACTGGCGCCTTTGGATGACAGCCGATCCCATGCACATTCCTCTAATAACTTGTATTATACACATTCGTTCCTCATAAACTCATAAACCAAACTGGTAACCCGTGCTCGCCTTCATCTCCAAGTTAGTAGCTCAGTTCGATTTCTTCATGCCCTGACCCCCCATCATGTTCTGCACCGTACCCCCAATGCTCCCCTCCGTCGTAAACTGCTTGCCAATCATGCCCTCCTTATCCATCGGGCCGCCAATCTTCTGTGCGACTCCGCCGATAGCTCCCTCCGCTGCCATTATAGTTATAAGTCAGCCTACTTGATTTCCCAAAAGCACTTGTCTGGTTTCTCGATTGCGAGCGTTTCTCCATCGCGAGCAATCAAAAAGGGGGTCTTTTTAACTAGAGGAGGACAGGAGAAAGGGGGGGAACTCACCAGTGAACTGCTTGCCAATAGCCCCCTGCTCGTCAAACACGGCGGGCTTGCTCTGGCCGAGATGGGCGTTGGCAGGTGTCTGGGTAACCGACGCCTTGCCGCCTGTCGACTTGGGGCCGACGTGCGAGTCTTGAGGCTGGGTCCTCGTTGAGCCTGCGGGATTGTCCATTGTGACACTAAGTGGGTTTCGTGATGCGGATAGGTGTGTCGGCCTGGGTATGATAATATGTGAATGATTTCAGTTGCTTGTCGACGATACAAAGGGAACAAATTGAGAATGTATTATACTGGCCTGTTCACTATATATACAGGAGAGCAGCTGGTGAGACCCAGATCGGTGACGAAATGGATGCAGTTGCTCGGAGGCGATGGCCCGCCCAATGATGTCACCATGGCGGTTGCAAGCGATGGTCGAACTTGCCCCCTCTGGATTAGCATGGCTTATTCATCTTAGCTTGCCTTTAAGGCACCTTCCAACGACAGAAAGACTTTAGCTTATCTAGAAACTAATTCAATCTTACTTTTACTTCGTTGCTACACTATTGTTCACACCCTCTCAGGGCTGAATTTTCCAGCTCTTGGCGGCTCTGCACGCCAGGACTTTTCGTGGCGATCCCGTAGACCCCTAACGAGGACAATGCATGCTAACCCTACTAACGCAGGGAGTCACGACGACAATTGGTGCAAGATAGCTGGGAAATATGTTATTGGTGACAAAGGGGCCAATAGGTCGCTTCCTGAATACTATTGCGCCCATACTTGCGTGCCATGGCCCTCCCACCTTCGATGTATTGTACCCTGATTGATTTAGATTTACACTTACAGCGTAGGTCGTCACCGCCTCTGCTATGTCAGCCGTCTATGTCTCTCTATACAACTGGAGGTTTAGCGTGTATAAGCATGTCGAGGGTCCTGTCTACGATTGAAACATGCTCAACCTGAGAAGCTTGAACAGTTGACTCGCAAGACCTGCTCTCGGCACTGGCAGAGTTCAAGACTTATCAAACGGAATCGTAATGAAGGCGAATCGGGATGCTGAAATAGAAGACAAGCCAAAGTAGGTAATCATGATTGATATCCCACCTCCCCGTATCCGTGTCATCTTCCCACTTCGATCAAGTCCCCAAATTCTTCGCCAAAAGGATGATTACTATGATGCCCCAGTCAGTCATATCCCGCCAAAACGACCGTATGCACCACGGCGTCCATGTAAAGCCCGTTCCTGACAGTACACCCCACACCAGGCTTGACCTTGAACAAGCCATGCCGGCCGACGACAAACTCGTCCTCGTCCCCCAACTTCACCTTGACTTTACCCGCCGCCACTGAAAGGAGCCGCGTCATGTTGGCTTCTACCTCAAGGCGCAGCACTCCGCCAGGCGTGATGGTGTCGACGCGGAAGGCCACGTCGTCACAGACAGGCACCGCTTGCGGGGTGGAGAGGTACGGCTTGGAAAAAGCGATTGCTGGACATTTGGTAGAGCTGTCAGACTGCTGTTGAATACAGAGATGGCAGTATGGGGTGGTGAAGAGACATAGCCACGGAAGGGAAACTTACTCTCGGGATAGGGACCGGCGGTTTCGCGGATGCGGCCTGGTGCTATCTCCCAGTCTTCCATCTCGAGAAGTTCATTCTGGCCTGGGAAGGTTCCTTGGGAGATAAGCGCGGAGGAGGTTGGTTGGCGCGGGAGAGAGGCAGACGGGAAAGAGGATTGGGTGGTGCTTCGCCTTGGCCTGAGATCTCTCGCGGATGGGGTTTGATCATCGGCCGCCAAGGTCGTTGTCGCTCGCGTATCCCGCTCCCCCACCCATTTTAACAGAGAGCAGGACGACCTTTTGCCTTTATAAAGGCAGTTTCCACAGCATGGGTAGCGTGTCTTTGCTTTGGGGTGTGCTTGTTCAGGCACCACCACGCAGCCCTTGAAGAGCCCTTTTCCCTTCCGGCATCTGCTACACGGGGAGGAGACTTCGTCTCCCGTGACTTGGACAATTACCGCGGCGATGTCTTCGTTCTTTCCCTCGACAAACCCGCTGCGGCGGCGATGCGTATTGAATTGTATCTCTCGCCGCCTGGGTAGAGTCAAGAGGTGTCTGATGACTCTGGAGCTGGGTATGCTGACCGTCGAAAAAAGATGCGGCTGGATATAGGACCAGAGCTCAGCCATTTCGTGGCTCTCCGGTTCCGTGTCGTCCATGGGCTCCATTTCTGGGTCGTTGACTGCTGACAGAGAGGGTTTCGCTGCTGCCAGATAGTCGGGAAGCTGCGGTTGGGGAATCGGGCTGTTGCTCTCGATGGGCTCCTTGGACACCACAATGGGAGGGGCTTTGATCAGGATCTTGCCTCCCGGTGCGACGCTCTTGGATCGGTAGACGCCCTTGGTGGAGAAGGTTCCATCGCCATTGTCGTTCAAAATGGCAGCGAAATGGACACGCTGGGGTACAACGTTCAGAAATTGCACACATCTGAGCAGCTGAGGCGGGTTGACATACCTGGAAGTGAAAACCCAAGTCTCCCCGCTTGCAAAGGGCCTTTCGACAACTGCGCACAGGGCAGACCCATGGTCTGCCAGGAATTGTGGTATCGAGCTGGTAGCCAGCTGGGAGTAGTGCGCCAAAGGTTGGGGTGAGCTCTCCGTTTTCATCTAACACGGGCATGTGGTTAGCCCTAGATTCCTCCAAGCATCTGTCATCACACTCACCTGGCCACATCGTGTACAACCTGCCCGGCTCCGCCTCGCTGATGGCGGCCGGCGCATTGCCTGCCGTCCCGGGAGTTTCGGCGCGCGATTTATCTCCGTTCCATGCAATGGCGTGTGAATCATCATGTTCCAAAGAGCCGTGCCTCTCTTCTTCTTCAACGAGGGCATCATCATGTAAGTCGCCAAGTGGGATGCCGTCGGCTCTCGCAGTCAGGATTCGGTCTGCCCGTTCCGCACCCCAAAGTTTATGACTGCAGTACGTTTGGCGAAAGTGATAGAAGCAATTTGCGCAACTTAGGATATTCCTCAACGGACCGCTGTTAGCTTTGGCGGACACCATGATGCACGAGCGGAAGGGTCCTTTGCCATCACTGCATCTGTTGCAGGGCTTCGGCGCGGGGTCGCCCGTGACCTGGACGATGAGGGCCGATATATCCCGGGGGTGGGTGTCGCTGAAGACGTTCCTGGAGAGCCATTCTGAGTGCCAATCTAGGTCGCGAACCCGTGAAAGGGTAATAAGCTGCGAGACCCATCCTTGGGTCGGGATGTTTCTCCTTTTGTGCTTGACCAGATGGGGCTGCAGGTACTTCCACAGGGCCGCCGCATCGCCCTCCGGTTGGGAGCTTTGGTTTAGCTGTGGGTGGCTTGGAGTGACTGAAAGGCTCACGTCAGCGTCAGCTTCCGATTCTGATATCGGAGGACCAAGAATGTCTAAAGATCTTCGCCTAAGGACAGAAGTCGGATACGAAGGAGCTATCGGTGGCGGGTCGGAGGAGTCGGCTGGCCCTCGGGAAACGACAATAGCAGGCTGTTTCGAAACACCGCCGCGCAACTGTGTCTGTCTGCGCTCCGAGAAGGTGCCGTCTTCATTATCATGTAACCTTGAACCGCTGTGCAGTCGCTGTCTGTGATTAGCTCAGCCATGAAATTCCAAGGTCAAACCTAACTTACAACAAAATGCCGACCGAGCTCTTTGATCTCCGAGAATATTTTGCGGCACGTACGGATCGGGCAGATCCATGGATGCTGAGGGGTTCCTTGGGATAACTGATACCCTTCTGGAATGAGCGCGCCGTAGGCTTTGATCAAGGAACCGTCGTCATCTTGGTCGGCACGTCAGTAAAACTGCACTGTAGCGTTGCCCAAGATCGGAGGCTTACCTCTCCAACTCGTGTAAGGGCGATCTGGAGCAGCCAAAACAAGGTGCGAGCCATCTCCGCTGCCTTCGTCTAAGATTCGGCCATTGACACGCTCAGTGATGTCGGCGCTCGAGGCATCCATTGACAAGTCATCTCCCTCCTCCTCCCATTCTTGGTCTGCACTCTGGTCATCCTCATCGTCCAGTGCCGATGCAGATGTTGGTTGTGCTTGCTGGTATGAGAAGTTGCGGTTACTGGAGTCTCCGATGTCGAGCATATGAAAATCAGGGGCCGTTGGTCGCGGCTGGACGAGATATTTTGCCTCTTCTGTTCCTGTATGAGCGCCGGAGTTTGGTGTCAGTGCCGTGGATTGGTTGGGTATCGTCTTCTCCTCGGTAAGACGGGCCAGTTGGTCGGGGCCGAGGGACCTCTTCCGCGCACGGTGAGGCGGGGTGGCGGCGAGACCCGAGAGGATGGCCGAACGTTTTGGGGAGGCCGAGCTCATTGGAGTGTGGTTGAGACTGGCTACGGGCCCTGACGGCTTGGTGATTCCCGGCGTTCCGAGCAGAGCTGCCGCTTCCCTTCTGAGTCTCATGGTTTCCAGCCGCTTTTTGACGGCGATGTCCATGCGGCCAGTCCTCCACCGCTCTGAGCAGCATCTTGGTCAATACCACATGGTCCCATTGCGCGGGAACGACCATTGAGTGGGCATACCTTTCAAGGCGAGGCTGGTTGCCCTCCTTCTCTCCTCATCGGTTGCATACTTGGTCTTGCGTGCTCCATTGGGCGCGGAGTTGGCCTCCGAGTGCTGCGTCGGATGCGGTATTGGGGTGGAAGAAGGTGGAAGAATATCACTGAAAACTTTTGCAGGCTCCGGCTCGTAGGCACCATAGGGGCCGTGGGAGGTGGCCGGCATGGCGCGCCATGATGAATTCGAGTCGCGTACTGGAGTGGCTGGCGGCATTGTGGCAGTTCCAGTCCGCTTCATCTTGAAAACGGGCTTTAGGACCACGCTCTGACGAGTAGGCTCGGCGCCGCTGGCCAGCTCAGTGCTCTCAGGTGGCCCGGGTGAGAAATGCACGATGGTTGGCTCCCCATTCAATCGATGCGAAGGCTGCATTGGCTGTAACGCGTCTGAGGCTTGGTCGAATGGGCCCTGTCGACTTTCAAGTTGCTCGGCAGGATCTGCCATCTCGAATGATTCTCAGCGCTCAGAGCCCTGTCTGTAGGCCTACAGGTAAAACCAATTTAGCGATGATCCCATTGTTGGATTGCCACCCGGGCGTTGGATTCTGTGCAACCGAACCGCCCAGGTATTAAGAAACTTGCCCGATAAGGTAACTAGCACTTTCCAAATATACGAACTATAATCAGAAACAGTCAGTGCTCTTCACGTTTGATTCTGACTGCGAAGTCGATACGTAGAAGCTTATGTCAATTCGCAAGGAGGATTATTTGAGCCGACATGAAGGGAGGAAATAAATCCACAATAGAGCCTACAGGAGGTAAGTGGCCCGTGCGGGTCCAACACAAACAAGGCTTGAATGCTCAAACCTTTTCATCGCTTATAAAAAACCAATCATACAACAATCAAAATCAAAACCGAGTGTACAACCTAAGAGTAATAATGATGGAACGAATGATATCTGTGTAAAATTCTGACCGGTGCAAAAGCAACCTGGAAGATGAAACATCCAGAACAAGGTGTGAATATGGGGCACGTGATCACGCTTATTCGGGCGCTTGTCGGTACGCCGTGCACAACCCATATCTTCCATCTTCAACAATGCTGACGATAAATCAAACAAATCAATGAAGCTATGCCTGAGTTTGACTTGCATGCGCCGAGTTATATGTGCTCACATTATGTTTGATCCAATGTTTAGAATCTAGTCAAACACTATATACACCTCTAACCCTGGCAGCCACAATTTCTCCACCTATACCTTAACTGTCACCATCCTCGACATCCTCATTTTTAAAATCTCCTTTGTCTTTCGCGTCTTTCACCATCTTCTGATTTGACCCTTGACGGGTCACCGCGTTACTTCATCTCTCAGAACTCCAATGGATTCTTCAAGTATCTCAACTTGAAATTGTGACCGAACCTGCAGGGCACATTTCCACATACCTTAGGTGCGTGATTACAGACATCTATTTATCCTAGGTCTGCAACCAACCTGAACGGTCTGAACCAAGGCACACCTCAGCTCTCAACCTGCTCCGCCACCCCGCCTGTCACGGGTGGGCACAATTGACCACTACGTAACACCCTCAAAAGAGGGACCGTGGTTCGAATTGTCCAGTCGAACCAGGAGTTGCACATATAACCTCACACTGTCACTACCCATGACACCGCCATTTGGAGTGTAAGCCCCAACATTCTTACAAAGCAGACTCTTGATCTTCAAGACATGAGATGACTGGCTGGGGTTTCCATTACATTGAATTCATAAGAACTAGGACTCAACCTTGGGGATAGTAAGGTCGGACCTAGCTGAGGCGGGCATGCCATGTGAATTGGTTCTGTTGCAATGGCAGAAAGTGTTCCAAGCCTCTAGGTCCTAAGGCCGACTTTGAAATTATATAGCGTGTAGGCGCAACTAGGCAGCAAGTGATAGGAAGTCTGTTCCAATATTCCACTCAATCGCAGCAATTTACAAGTTAGGGGTAACGTTTTAGCTTCAGATCTCAACCCAGGAAAAATTTCAGACTAACTAATCATGCCTAACTAACCTAAATACGCTCATCCCAACCTCTCACTAGAAGAAACAATGTCGTACCGCCGGACACCAATCCCTGAACGTGAAAACCTTACCTAGGTACCCAAGGTTCACTCTAGAATTATGTTAACGTTACCTAAATCCCAACGCCAGTTGTCACCACACATTTACAGAATCATTGCTATAAACGCCCCGGCAATTGTCTTATATCCATTTTTCCTTGAATAGCGCACACTAAGCAACTACTGAGCGCCGACGGTCCACGAGCTGCTGCCACTGGCTCGGCTGCACCCCTCTGCGCGGAGCACCTGCGGCCCTCGTGGCTGTTTGCGCCTCCGGCCCAGAGTTTCTCTGCGCATGTCTCTGCGACAGCGGCGCGGGCGAGGCAGAGGCGGAGAGCATGTGTCGGTGACGGAGCCGAGGCCGGAGGGGTCGGTGGAGTCGGGGCTGGCGGAGCAGTCCGTCCCTGGGCGCGAGTCCGAATCCTGCGATGCCTTCAGGGCGACGAGTCTGGCTTGGATCTCGCTCCAGTTCCGCCACCTGACGGCAGAGTGTCGCTTGACATGCTCGAGGCTCTCGGTTTTCAGCTGGGGCATATATACTCTGGCGGAGTGCCGGGGTAGTGCCCGATGACGGAGACTGGGATAAGCCAGGCGGACTGGACGTACACCCAGTTGGCTCGCTCCTTGGGCAGTCGCTGTCCCCGGAGAACGTGGACTAGTGGGTGCTAATTGCTGGGTGACTCGGCGGGGTCAATCGCGTGAAAGTCCTCGGGATTCTTGGCCCGGTGTTGCTTTTACTTCCATGGGGGAGTGGGACTGCCGGTCCGGGTGCGGCCGCCGTCTCCCGTGCCGCTCCCGCCCGACCTGCCATCTTGGGTAACCCCGTCGCGGGCGCCGTCCACACCGCCGGGGGTCGTCTGCCCTCACCGCCAAACCCTCCGCCTCCTTGCCTCGGCCATCTTTTCTTCCTCCATTCCCGCCGGCGCGCCCGCTGGCTGGCTTGTTGCAGTAAGACGAGATTGTAGTCACAACGACGTGGGTGGGATTCTCGGACGAGACCTATAAAAGAATTACCGGGCTGGGGAGGTCATGGTCAGCGAGACGTCAAGAGTGCAGTTGCTCCCCACGCATTTTTGGATTGCCGTCATGGTTATGGAGGGACAGGCTCGAAGTGGAGGGCGCCGAAGACATGATTGCTATCGGAAAGGGGAAGCAGGCCTAAATGTATTTACGATCAGCCGCCTCTTTTGGGAGATGGTTTAACTCGATCAGCCCATGGTAATTCTCGCGTGCGAACCGCTGTCACTTATCTTGAAGACATTAGCCGCGCAACCGCTGATTGGATATGTCGATCTGGAGACAACCTCGCTGCCCGGAGCACACTGTAACACCGGAAACCTGATCAAAGCGAAAAGGAGGCCGGCATTGGGCATACGGAGAAAACGGATCTGCCCCTCCACCCACGGGACCCTGCTGGATCCGGCGTTCGGAGGCCGAACAGCGGCCATAACAAACGATACAGTATACAAGAAGCAAGGCTAGGACACAAAACCTGATGATGGCAGTTATAATAACAGTAAAAGGGATAAGGGAACAAAAAACAACAAGCTAAGACAAAAAACTAGGAGAATGTGAACTGAAGTCCGAGCCACAGGGCAATACGGGCTTAGTCACAAGGCCAGTCATATTCCGGCAGAGATGTCACAAGCTGCTCAAGAACCACTGAAGAAAAGATCAGAAGAAGATAATGCCATAGGAGAAAGGGATAGAACTTTGAGATACTCATCCGCTGAGCAACGGACTCCGCCTCCGACCTCCCTACCGTTTCAAGAGGGATAACTGAGGATAAAGTACTTCTTAAAGGTACATCATTATGGCTTAACTGATGCGGCCTTGGGTTGGGATTGTGCCGTTATAAGCCCCATATTCTGGAGCAAGCTTGGGCTCCCACTCGCCACTATCTCCCCGGAAGACAACTTACACTTGCCAGGGCACGCAGTCGTCACGCAATCCCTCGGCGGGTTATTGGGCAGCGCGGGGATGTCTACATTGTGTTCGCAAGGTCAAGGAGGTGCTGAAATGGTTTCCTAAGCTTATTTAGGACCATGGATGCCATTCTCTGGTGTTTTGTGTGGTTCTTGCCGAGGACTGGGCCCCTGAACTAGCCAGTTGAAAGGCAATTACAGACAAAGGGCAGTAAACAAAGTTGCTAAAAGTTAATACCACATTCATGCCCCTAGTCCGAGAGTGAATGGTGATTTAGATAGGGTGGGAGAAGGAGAGGGAGTCAACTCAGGGGGCAAACGTCCAACATAGAGACATCGCGGGCGCATACGGAGGAGGCGAAACACTCACGAACGCCATGACAGGCGCAGTCGAACTAGAAAAGCTCAAACCAAACTGCCAGAGAGATTGTAAAATCCGTCTTAAATACATTGTTCAGCTGCCTGTATCCGTTTGAGTCCTTTGACAGTTCGTCCAGCTCTTGCCTCGGGACGTGTAAGTCCCAATGGCTCTTTCCGTCCGAGCTACCTTGAATAATCTACCTCTCATGCTCTTCTCAGCAAAATTGTTTCTCGGGGCGCCTTATGCACATCAAGCAACTGACACTCATAAGGTAGGGATGGAGTGCTCATTGCCGTATGTGATTGTCCAATTATGGATGATTGTTCTCGCACTGCCAAGCTCAAGCATTGCCCATCCATTTCCCTTCCTGCACCCCTCAAAGCTCACAGCTTGCCAGCGGCGGCCAAACCCCGCTCCCCATCAACGAGCACACACCAGCCCTCGGAGCCCGCGCCTCCTCCTCCCGCGAGAACGGTTCTGAAGTTGGCGCGCGCATAGGCCAAGACATCGTCGTCGAAGGTCCCCGGCTGCAGGAAGATGGCTTGGATCCCCAGTCGCTTGGCCTCCTCTAGCGTCTTGAGCGTGATGTGAGGGGGCGTGATGAAGGAGACGCCCGTCTCCTCCGTCCCTTGCAGGTCGGAGAGAGCGCCCACGGTCGGATAGTCTGTTCCCTCCACGTTGATGGCTTGTGCCCCTGGGTTGATGGGCGTCACGGGCAGGCCGTGGGTGATGTACCACCTGAAGACTGTGCGCGGATTACACACGTTAGCCACCATACAGTAGCAAATGCATTAAGCCTGACGAGAAGGCATGTAAAGCTGGCCGTGTCGCGCGCTGGCAGTCCGGGATTGGATAGTCGGGTACTCCGGTGAAATCCGGTGACCCCGAGCGGGTTTGAAAGAGAGGCTCACTCTTGTATCCATATTTGGCCGTGTTGGTGCTTGCGCCAACAACGGCATACTTCGGGAACTGGAAGAAAGTCCTTAAAGTCGCTTCGGTTGAGGCCATGGCTGATGTCGAGTTCATGTATCGCCGATGGAATGCACCGGCACGAGGCAGACCCGACGGATGATGTGAAACCGGGTTTTTGAGGTGGTCCTCCAGGGCCAAGTTCAACGGGCTCACGTTATTACGGGCAACCGGGCAGCACAGCATGCGCAGTCGTATTGAAGAGAGAGTTTGACGCCAATGGCATGAATATGTGGTGCGGAGTTCAAACGGCGCTGTCGGCCTGAGAATCGGCATTTATGAGTGGCTCGGATATCTGTAAAGCGCACCCTAAAGTCCCCGGCGCCGTTGTCCCACAATCCTGGGCACTTAGTCAGTTGGCCGCCTCAATATTTGATTAGAAGGTGACTGACCAATTCGTATTAAGCTGTTTACCGTATGCACTCGGCCAGTTCATCAACACTCATATGTTTAATGCATGTATCCGTAGGGGTTTCGCCGTTGGTTCCGTGTCCGCTGTCGGGGTTCTGCGGCGCATCTCGTCGGTTATTGGCGGGAGTTCTTTTATCATCTTCGCTGGAGCCTTTGGGCTTGACAGCTGTACGGATGTAGGGCCGCCAACTACAGCGGGTCCGGCTCTCACTGATTGACGAGTCCGTCTCAGTGAGAGACGCACAAAACATTATTTAAGCAGCGAAACATGCATCTAACGCGGCTACCTCCTCCACCACCAATGCCAACGCGATCTGAGGCGTAAGAGCCTCGCCAGTATATTAAGCCAATTCGAGCTCAGAATTCATTTCCAAGATTGAGTACTAAGCGGGAACATAGCCGGTTTGAAGCGGTTATGGCCTAGGTAGTACGGCTACGCTGAGCTCTAAGCTAGTATACTAAGTGTAATGCGGTTGGTCATATAAGGACATCGAAGGCATGCCCTCTACGCCATTTTGGCTGCTTAGATAATGTTTAACGTGTTTTATCAGCGGCTCCCACTAGTTAGTGGGAGCAGTGGGAGCCAGCTAGAGAGGCCTTGGTTTATGTAATGTGACAGACTGTGGCTGGGGTCAATGGTGGCTCAGGTCTCGCTGACTAAGGTATAAAGATGTGGCTAAGACAGCGCGGGTTGCGGGAACTGTGCTGCCGTTGCCCTGGTGAAAGCTGGGCAAGACAACATCTGGGTCCGGGTGTGCGGGGCACACCTCCCTTCTCACTCTTCGACTCGACAACTGTGACATCCCCGCCATTTCTGCCAGTAGATTGCTCTGCCGCCTGTCTTATCCTCGCTCCCACTATTTGCATTCTTTGCAAGGCCCATTTCCATACCCAAAACAATGGTAAGTGCAATCCATATTACTCCCACCATCTGTCGCGGTGCCGAAACGACCTGCGGGTTTCACCTCCTGCGCCGAGGGGTTGAATCCCCCTTGTTTGCGCGAAGGCACGAATCCGTCGCCTGGCACGGCCAGCAACGGGTAAACTGCAGGGCAAGAATCGTTTCGATTGCCGCAAATTTTACCTTCAAAGAGCGGTCGAGTCACTTGCGGTTTCTGCCGCATCGGTCCTGCGGCTTCCAGTGCTGCCGCGATGGCCGACCGCTGTTCATGCGCATCGCATCGACTTGCTGCATTGCTGCTCCAAGCGTCAAAAACCAGACGATATGGCTCCTAACCAGCGTGACGCGCAGGCTTCAACCAATTACAAGGAGGCTTTCTCCCTGTTCGACACGCGAGGCGTCGGCCGCGTCGTTCTCGACAAGCTCGGCGACCTCCTACGTGCCTGCGGGCAAAACCCAACACTTGCCGAGATTCGAGATCTGGAGAAGAGCGTGGGTGGTGAATGTGAGTCACCCGTGACCGGCGCGAGCGTCTGCGACGACATCATAAACTGACGTCTGCCTTTACCAGTTGACTTTGAGACCTTCCAGCGCATCCTGAATCGGCCGGGCGGCTTCCGCGACCCCGGTGAGCCCGAGGAATACTGCCGCGGCTTCCAGGTATTCGACAAAGACATGACCGGCTTTATCGGCGTGGGCCAGCTCAAGTACATCCTGACGAACTTGGGCGAGAAGATGACGGAAGAGGAGGTGGACGAGCTGCTCAAGGCTGTTGATACCAGCTCCGGGCAGGTGAACTACACAGGTATGGGCAATCACACGGTATGCAACTGGTGCAATGCTGACGCCTTTCCACGCAGAGCTCGTGCGGACCGTCCTTTCCAACTAGAGGCGAAGACGTGAGGGGGACTTGGCGCTTTCACGACCAAGGGGCCGGCCAACGGCATGGCGGGGAGACAGGGTTCTTTGCATAGGTTATGATGGACGGCCGGCGTTGGAGTCTTGTGCAATTCGGGATTGTATTGAAATTTTGGGCTCCTGTAGTGGTGTTCATACTACACCATTCAGGATTTCAATCGGACAGGGTACGGAGTGAAGACCTAGATAGCAAGCAGGAATCATTGCACACAGTGCAGCTGCTGAGAGGAAGAGCATCGGTGGGACACAGTTGATGACTGCCATGCAGTTGCAAGTTGCAAACGTCGAATGCAACCTCAAGGCCTTGCTTGGCAAGGTCAGCCCTGCGGTGACCGGTGGGTCTTCCCCAAGTCATATGAATCCCACGTCTTCAGTTGTGTGTTCCATTGAGCAAGCAGTGAGCAAAGATCGCCAATTCCAAGTTTATAGCAACCCGAAAGCAGAACGGCCTCATTCAGGTAGTCGAGCTTCTTCTGAACAGACGTCGGAGAAACTAATCTCGATTTTGCGGCCTTGCACTCTGACTGCCCGGCTTTGCCATCTCACCGCGCTCCCACCTCGCGCTGCTGTTCCACTCGAGCTTCCCCGCATATCAAGCAGTTGCTGGGGGTTGGCTCCTCAAAGCTCCCCGTCACTGTCATCCAACAGACAGCCCCTCCCCTCTTCACTCTGGCGCCCGTTGCTCCCATCCGGCAGGCTGTATTCCTGCTCTTCCTTTCTGTTTTCCTCTTCTCAACAACCACCGTCATCCTGGCTGCCCCGCGCCTTGTGCCTCGCCTCTCTGCCCTCTTCACGCGACTCCGGGTCAGCAAACCACACTCTCAGGCACCGCTCCGAGGAGGCTTCACTGCTGTCACGACTGGTCGCCCGGCTTTGGGCACCTTGACGTACTCGTCCCAGCCCTCCATCTTTACTCACCGACCCAGCGTCGACATGGCCAAGTACGCCAACCCACCCCAGGCTCCGCCGCTCTTCACGGGCACCAAGGACAGCATCGTGGCCGATTCCAAGGCGCTGTGTGACCGCACTCGCTCTGTGCTGGACTCGCTCGTCGCCAGCATCAAGCCCGACGAGAACCCCGCCTCTGCCACGTTTGAGTCCGTCATGCGCCCCCAGACCGAAGACGAGAACGAGAGTTCCCTCAGCGCCCGCGTCCTGGGCTTCTACCAGTATGTCTCGGGGGACAGCGCCCTGCGGGACGCAAGTACCGAGGCCGAGAAGATCATGGATGAGTTTGCCATTGAGTGTAGCATGCGCGAGGACGTCTTCCGCCTCGTCGACGCCGTCTACAAGAACTCGGGCCTCTCTGCGAGCATCGAGAAGGACAAGGATCGGCTGATTGACGCTGCGCTGGCCAAGAGTGCAGGTCTGGACGATGTCGAGTCCGCGCGGCTGCTCGAGAAGGAGAGGAAGAGCTACATTCGGAACGGGTTGGGCTTGCCCGAGGGCCCCAAGAGGGACCGGTTCAAGGAGATCAAAAAGCGACTGAGCCAGATCCAAATCGAGTTCCAGAAGAACCTGAATGAAGAGAATAATGGCATTTGGTTCACCAAGGAGGAGCTCGACGGTGTGCCCCAGGACGTCCTGGATACGCTGGAGAAGGGCACCGGCGAAAATGAAGGCAAGCTCCGGCTAACCTTCAAGTACCCCGATTTATTCCCGACGCTCAAATTTGCAAAGAGCCCTGAGACGCGAAGGAGAGTGTTCATCGAGAACGAGAACAAGGTATGTTTCGCGAGCTTATGGGGTTTTGACGGTGCTGACGCCCCGGCAGTGCAACCAGAACGCACCCCTTTTCAAAGAGGCGATCCTCCTTCGCGACGAGGCCGCCCGTCTTCTCGGCTACCCCGACCACGCTTCGTTTCGCATCGAAGACAAGATGGCTAAGACGCCTAAGACGGTCCTTGACTTTCTGGGAGACCTCAAGAGCCGTCTCGCTGCGGGTGGCGTCAAGGAGATTGAACATCTGCTGGAACTCAAGAAGAAGGACCATGAGGCTCGCAATCTCCCCTTTGATGGGAACTACTACCTCTGGGACCACAGGTTTTACGACCGCATGATGATCGAGCAGGAGTACAGCATCGACGGAAACGCTATCGCCGAGTACTTCCCGCTCAAGTCGACTGTCGCCGGCATGCTTCGCATCTTTGAGGAGTTGTTCGGTCTTGTCTTTGTCGAGCTGACACCCGAGGACCGTAAGCACATCTCGCCCACCGGAAAGGCTGAGGACATTGCTTGGCACGAAGATGTCATCATTTTCAGCGTGTGGGACGATTCGAGCGAGGGCGATGGCTTCGTGGGCTACCTCTATCTCGACCTTCATCCGCGTCCGGGCAAGTACGGCCACGCGGCCAACTTCAGCCTCCAGCCCGGCTTCCGCAAAGCCGACGGCACCAGGAGGTACCCTGCCACTGCGCTTGTCTGCAACTTCAGCAAGCCCACAGACAAGAAGCCGTCGCTTCTGAAGCACGATGAAGTCGTCACCCTCTTCCACGAACTGGGCCACGGCATCCACGATCTGGTCGCCCGCACCCGGTACGCGCGCTATCACGGGACGTCGACCGTGCGCGATTTTGTGGAGGCTCCCAGCCAGATGCTCGAGAACTGGTGCTGGACGCCCAGCCAGCTCAAGAGCCTGAGCAGCCACTACGAGTCGGGGCAGCCAATCCCGGACGAATTGATCGAGAAGCTCATCTCGACCAAGCACGTCAACGACGCGCTCTTTAACCTTCGCCAGCTTCACTTCGGTCTATTTGACATGGCCGTCCACACTCCCAAGACCCATGAGGACTTGGAGCAGATGGACGTCAGTAAGCTGTACAACGAGCTGCGCGTGCAGATCTCCCAGATCAAGGGCCCCGAAGCGCAGGGAGAGCCCAGGTAGGCCGTCTTTTATTCACCTCCCACTCCCCATGCTAGCCACCTTGCAATATTGACCATCTCTGGTGATTCAGCACCTGGGGCAACGGCCAGGCGACGTTCGGTCACCTCATCGGCGGCTACGACGCTGGCTACTACGGCTACCTGTCGTCGCAGGTGTACTCGACTGACATGTTCTACACCGTCTTCAAGAGCAACCCGATGGATCCCGTGCAGGGCCGCCGGTACCGGCACACGGTGCTCGAGAAAGGCGGGTCGCAGGACGAGATGCTCACCTTGGAGCAGTTCTTGGGCCGCAAGCCGAGCTCCGAGGCTTTTTACCAGGAGCTGGGGCTGACTGAGGGCGGGCAGGTGGTTGCTTGAAGCGGTGTTGTTAGCAGGGAAGGGAAAGGGAGGTCTTGTCAGTCAGGGGTGTTGCAGGTAGCCTTAACCATTCACCGCCGTGCGAGGGTTACTAACCTGAGTGGCCATCAATGAGTGCCTTGCAACAAACGGGCTGTATCAAATGTGCATTGCATGGTAGTTCACGTGGAATGCCCCCAAATTTTCCCTACACTTGTAGCCTGGACTGTACAGCGAGGCTGTATGCAAGCTAGATCTACTTTGAATGTCCTCATCACGGGGGAGGGGATGCCTTGTGTGACCAGCCGGATCGTTGATGGCACAGACTCGCCTCCAAAAATAGGACAAATTGGGAGCCTACCGACGCTGGGAACGTCAAGTATAAGGGATTTTTCAGTGAGCTGTAGGACAAGGACGTAAGCAAGAGAGTGCACAAGACTTGGCACCGGTGAGCCGTATACAGAGTACTGGCCATTTAACACCATGCACCGCATGAGCAGCATGAAGGCGAAGATATATGAAATTACAGCAATCCAACCCGAGTTTAGTTTGTTAGGCCAGCGCTTAGGAAGGAAACAAAACAACTAACCCAACACTAAGAATTGGATATCTACAGCTTCTGCTCCCTTTATACTTTCTTCTTCCATTATTCTCATCTCTGCTTTTCTTTTTTCTTTTCTTTGTTTCATATTTTTCATACATATCATTACCTTTTATTCTTTCCTTGGCCCTCACGGCCTCCAGCCTCTGCTCGGACAGCTCTTTGCCCTTCTGCGCCAGGGCGTGGGATTCAGCTTCTGTCGCCATCGTGACGACAGCCCGACCAACGCATACGACGGAAAGGACCAGGGGCGGCACCTCGGCAACACAGCATGCAACAAGAGGACAGCGGCCGAGCAACAACAGCAACAAAAGCATACGACGGCGGCAATGGCAATGATGGCGGCTTCTGCTGCCGTTCTGTCTTCTCAACATACCGACTCGCAGACGATGGTGACAAGCCAGGGACTTAGGATATGATGAGTACATCCAGTCCGTTGCCTCACCGCAGGAGCGCAGGAACGGGGCCTTTGCTGGGATGTATGTATTGTACTTTTACAGCCAAGGAATGAGAAACGGCCACTTGTGCAAAAGACGCAGATAGCAAAACCATCAAGTAGCCCGGTTAGCTCAGCTGGTTAGAGCGTCGTACTAATATAACATCTGCTGTTATATCAAGTTCATGCGAAGGTCAACAGTTCAATCCTGTTACTGGGCATCAGAGCGTGTGAGTGGGAGATAAAACACCCCAGACTCTTAACTTTTGGCAGTTTTCTGTGTTTGGGATTGTGGATGGAGGAGGGTGGAGTCGAAGACGCTTACCCTGAAACGGAGTGCAGGGCTTAACCCTGACCTTTTGCTAGAGGTATCGGTCCTTTTTTGACTTACTTTGTTGTTGGAGGTCAGCGTATAGTCGCTGAGTGCGCCCTTTTTCGCATTGTCTAGTTCGGAGGGCATTGCATACTTCAGGTTATTAACGGGGCAAGGGCACTCAGTAACGGGAGTCGTGAGCGTGGCCATGTTGTTCCCGTGACGCAATGATTATGATACAAAATACCATTCACCCCCGCCCTGCGAACTTGCTATGATACAGAGAGAGAATGCTAGAGCCAAACACCGTATAACCTATCTACTCCAAAGAATGCTCCAACATAAGTTCATGAAAGTCTATCCATCGTAATACGACCATGCGGCAAGTCGGCCATTGCCAGAATGAGCGCCTGGCGCGTTTGTCGACCCCAGATCTCTGCGAACTCCATAACCCCAAAAGAAACATGTCGATGCAACCTCAAGCGAGCGGCGAACAGCTAAACGGGTCCGAAACCAGTCCCAAGTGGTACCGATGAATCTGGAGGTGGAGGTCAGCGTTTTGTTTTGCAGGAGACAGATGAGGAGCACTCACAATATCCCAGATACTCGCATAGGTCCCCACGCCCAGCACAATGACGCCCACAGCAAACGACAGCCCGTTGGCAGCCGACGAAACCAGGTTCCTCCCCTGCCACCAGCTCCCCTCTTTGATGAACATGAACCACATAATCGCGGGGAAATAAAAGGTGAAGCCTGAAACGAAGAGGGCC
Source organism: Parathielavia appendiculata (assembly GCF_033297405.1). Lineage (NCBI taxonomy): Eukaryota > Fungi > Ascomycota > Sordariomycetes > Sordariales > Chaetomiaceae > Parathielavia > Parathielavia appendiculata. The sequence continues at coordinate 2,825,227 of NW_026944222.1, forward strand.
GAGGTGATGGCCAGCAAATCCGAGAAGAAGGGGACGGCGCTCGCAATGACCCACGAGAGCAGCGTGATGACGGCGTCTAGACCAATCCACGTGGCCCAACCCATGGGTGTGTTGATGTAGCGGATGATGGACTTCTTGAACATGCGCCCGTGGATGTAGCGCGCCACCACTGTCGTGTTGATGCTGCCTGAGATGAATATCACGGGGATGGCAATGCCGAACGCCACTTTGGAGACGATGGGACCGGCGGACAGCAGCGCGGGCGACTTGACGTCCGGCCCAACAAAGGCGTAGACCAGGGCGCCGGTGAGTGTGTACAGAAATATCTCGAAGACACCGAGCGTCACAATGGCCTTGTCGTAGTCTTTGGGGGTGTGCATCTCATCCATGAAGCTGAACTGGCAGAGCGCGAAGCTGTAGGCAAACACAATGTTTGTGATGGCGATGAAAGTCTCTGCAAGCGTCAAGTTCTCCTTGGGCCAGACCAACCACTCGACGGACGAGACTCCGCCGACCTGCTCGCCTGCGCGGATGCCGGTAGCGACGATAGTGATGAAGATCGCAGCGATGATGGACGCGAAATCGATGTAGCCGAGGACGGCCATCTCGGAAAAGGATGGCGGGATGGCGACGAGGAACAGGACGATGGCCGAGACGACGGTGAAGACGATGGTGCACGCACCGTTCTCCGAGAGGTTGCCGAACATGATGGCGCCTGTCAGAACGTGGGAGCCGGTGGTGAAGACCAGCTGCAGCACAAACATGACGCTGACAATTTCGTAGCCGACGTTCCCAAACATCATACGGCCGGCGTCGGCGTAGTGCGAGATGTGCGGGTATTTCAGCTTCATCTGGCCGACCACGTAGCTGGCATACATGGCGACGAGCCCGATGCCGACTGTGAGGATGACGCCGGCCACCATCCCCAGCGTCGCGAAGGCGCCCGGCAAGCTGAGGCTGCCGAGGGCGACCGCGGTCACGATCAGCACGATGGTGAGGCGCTTCCAACCAAGCCGGTGGAAATGCGCCTCGCCCTCGGCTGCCTTCTGTTTCTCGTAGTCGTCCATGCCGACCGTGGGGCGCACCTCGCCCACTTCATCGTCCGACGGTGGTCCTATGACTGCGGAATCGGGAGCCTCAAACAACTTCCTCTTTTTTTCTGACGGCCGGGTGTCCATGGCGGAGTTGGCGGCCACCATTGCTGATGATTTGACTAAAGACGGGGATGTGTGGTCTCTGGTTCGTGTCACCTTCGTCTGTGCCTGGGTGTGTGGAAATGCCGGAACAGGCGAGGCACGGCGGCTGTGGTGAGAGAAAGCTGCAGCGATCCTTCCGGGCCTGACCCGATGCAGGCGAGGAGTGAGAGGGAGGGAAGGGGGTGGCCCGCGTCCTCGAAAATCCGTTATCCGCGTCCTGCGAGAAGGAGAAGCAGCAAGTCGGTGTCGCAGTCTGGCGGTGGACGGCAGCAGGAGCGATGTTAAAACGATCTATCATAGGTACTCAGCCCTCCTGAATGTTGAGTTGTCTCCGAGCCGACCAAATCCCTGCCTCAACTGCCGACTTTGCCCTGGTTGGCATCCCATCTCCGTCATTCCGGACAGAAGTGCGTTCCGTGTGGTCCATCGATGAGACAACTGATGTGCTCATCATAACCAGGCATCCCCGGCTACTCCGTGGTTCATCTCACCGCTTGGAAAGAGGAGCAAGAAGCCAGTGCCTCCTCCCCGGGTCCCCGGATCCCGCCAGGACGTGCACGACTCACGACATCACGTTTCTGGTGGTGCAGAAAATCCCATGGTTTCGACACGAGTCATCTGTCCTTCGAGAAGCCGGTTCGTTCCATCTTGCTGCGGCTCTATTCGCTGGTCCCTCGGCCGCGACAGGGATAACAGGATTCGCGGCGAAAACCGAGAAACGGTCCATGGTCGGTGAAACCGGTGCCAATACCCCTATCGCTCTCCATCTTTTTGACAAATAGATTCTCATAGCAGATGTGGGGTTGAGAGGAGTCAAGTCAATCACCGTGGGGTTGATGACGAACGCGGGAGACGACCAGAGAAAGAAAGTGCCGATAAGGCGACGGCAACTAGGGACATTCCGCCTGTCAAAGCCACCTCGAGCACGGGATGCAGCCCTAAAAAGCTTATCTCAACTGCCCCTGACCGCTCTCACCAGTCGCTGAAACAAGCGGCAACGTGGTCATGGACTCGAACAGACTCGCAAGCCAACAGGACTGATCAGCCGATCGCTATCAAGGAGTTCAGAACCTGTTTCCGGACGTCGGCCATGCCCCGGACTGTTGAACAGGTTCCAGCCGCGAAACCACCGGTTCCCCACAACTGTGTGGACAAAGGGGTGGATTCAAGCGGAATGGAAGTTGCCACTTGGCTGTCACTCGGAGAGGGGTTGGACTTGCACGAGCAAGACGGGAAGCCACTTTGATGCCCAACGGAGAAAGGGGGGACAAATGAAGAATCGTCAGACTTGACTTGACAGTCGTGTCAGGTTACTGTCTTTGATGGATTTCAAAGGCAGGCTGTGGGCCGAAGCTGTCCCGCTGCCTGCAAGGTTGTGCTGATCAGTCCCTGTTGGACTGCCATCATGAAGCATTGGCAGTTGGCTGGAGGAATTCGTTGGAGGCTGGATCAGTGGATGCCGTTGTTTTCCGCTTCAAAGTTGCCGAGTTTCACCGAGGTCACCGAGTCTCCCAGGAGCCAAGAATTATCACGTGACAGTGAGGAGAATTGGAAACACATTAACCAATTGAAGCAATTGCTAATCCCACAACGTCAAGTAAACAAACGCGGCTCCCTTGCCCAATCAGCGCCGCGCGCATCAGTGTTTTGGCGAACGCACCTTCTCTCCCCATCAGGGCCAAGCGTTCGACGCGCAGATACCAAACACATCATCAAGCGCAAGAAGAGTGCAACGGACTGCGTAGTCCACAGTCTGCGTCCTCCGCTTGCGATGAGTGCTGTCAGAAGCGCCATAACCCACCACTAGTATTCCATGAAATCGTGGCCGTCTCAACTATCGACGGCCGTCCCGACAACGAATCGCACAATACCCCGAGAAGGCCACGCGCTTCCAGCGGTCACTATCAGAGATGGACACCGATGGTCACTACTTCGTTTTTGAGAACCGTCTCGCCTCATTCTGCGGTCCCCAGCAAGTATCGAAGGGCCGGGCTTCAACCGCAGCGTCGCGTGCGCCGAAGGCCCTCCACTGGCCGCACAAGAAATTGTCTCCGTTCGCCGTAGGTGTTGAGCGCATCGTGCAATGGTCAATGAGACTGCTGACGGCTCTTCCATCAGCTTGCGAAAGCCGGATTTTACTTCGAACCCCATCCAAAGAGCCCCGACAATGTGGTTTGCTTTCTGTGCAACAAGTCTCTCGACGGGTGGGAGGAGCACGATGACGCGGTCGAGGAGCACTTACGACACTCGCCAACGTGCGGTTGGGCGATCATGGCGGCAATCGAAGCTGGCTTCGGTAACTACAGGAAGGTACACCCTCTCGATCCAGCCATGATCGAGGCCCGGAAGGCGACCTTCGCGGGAAGGTGGCCGTACGAGTCGAAGAAGGGCTTCAAATGCAAAACCAAGAAGGTAAGCGCGCTCCAGCGCGTCGGTGGAGACCAATGCTGACTCCGGTTGCAGCTGGTCGAGGGTGGCTGGAAATACACTCCCTCGCTCGACGCTGACGACATGACAACGTGTGCTTACTGCAGCCTTGCTCTTGAGGGTTGGGAATCCGACGACAGTCCATTGTAGGCGCCCAGCAAAGAGAGTGTACCACGTCAGAGCTGACCACACCCCAGTGACGAGCACTACCGACGTGAACCTGGCTGCGCTTTCTTTGCGCTGATCAACCAGTACCCGGCGCCGAAGAAGGGGAGAGCCAAGGCGGCTAGAACCTCCAAGGCTTCTCGACTTTCAGTGCAGTCGGTTGCTACTATCGCCACAGCCGCATCAGATCTTGCATCGGCCGCTGATATCACCGCCGACCACGACGACAGTGTTATGTCCACTGTGTCCGCCATGGCCCAAGGGGGAAAGAAATCGACAAGGGGACGGAAAGCAACCACAGGCAAAGAACGGAAGACGAAAGCAAAGAAAGAGGAGGCGATTGAAATTCTCGAGGGTGAACCCCAGTTGCAGGAGGCTTCCAAACAAGCCGCTGGGAGAGGACGGAAGCGTCCAAGTGACGCCATAGGAGATGCTTTGGCCGCCGATGCTGAGGCTCCAGCTCCGAAGAAACGCGCCACGCGTGTCAGGCCAAGCACGGCTATCGACAGCGCGTCGATACCTGACGCCGACATGGTTGATATTCCCGTAAAACCGTCCGCCGGCAAGAAGGGCCGCGCATCCACCACAAAAAGAGCCCGAAAGGTCTCCGGGGCCTCCGTCAAATCTCAGGCTTCCACCGCTTCGTTACGTGCCGCCATCCCCCACGACGACGAGATCGACCGGCAACTTGAAGCCGACCTGGAACGATACCACAGCGATGCCGAAGAGATGGCTGTCGAAGAGGCCCATGCTCCAGCCAGGGGACGCCTAAAGAAGGCAGCCACCGCACGCAAAACGAGCGGCCAAAAGCAAACGACGCAAAGCGAGGTCTACGCCATGTTCGATCCAACGCCCATGGTCCCAGATGAAGCCGAAATCGAGGCCGACCTCGAAGCGTTGCGGGCCGAGATGGACGTGGAGCGGCCTGCGCATGCAGAAACCCTGGTGGTCCCAAAGAAAGGGCGAAAGGCTGGGACTCGCAAAGCATCGAAACAAACGAAGAAAGTCAAGGACGCAGCAGCTCCGGCTGGTCTGGTGGAGGAGGAGGCGCCCGTTCTCGAGTCAGCTCAGGATCCTGTCGATGAGATCGGACAGCCACAGAAAGAGGCAGAACCGGATGCGGAGCCGGAGCAAGCAGATAATTCTGACGCGAGCACCGGGATCGTGGTCACGAAGCCTGTGAAGCGGGGCAGAGGACGGCCGCCGAAAAGGTCAACAGCTTCACATGCCTCTGTCGAGCAAGAAGATCGACAGTCCATTGGCGAGCATCTCCAGAAGGAGCAGCCGGAGGAGCCTCCCGCTCGTGAATCCCTCACTAAGAAGAGCGCGACGGAGAAGATCCCCAGGAAACCAGTCGCCCCAGCTTCTCAGGTCCTCGCACATACTCAGCTTCCAGTTCCATGCCCACCGGCAGCAACACCCACCAGGACCGAAAGGGCACTTCCTGTTACGCATTCCTCAGCGAGCCGCCTCCCCCAACCTCTGTCAACGCCACGGACTCGCCCCACGCCGTTCACGCACCGGGCAAACCAACCCGTCATCTCCTCGGCCCACTCCCCGCAGTCCTCCGACGCCGAACACCGGCCCCCATCCCTCCAGCCCGCAGCAAACCTCATCGCCAAGCGCGTCGTCCTCGGGCACGTCTCGCAGCCGCAGACCCAGACCCAGACCCCACAACGAAACCTCAACTCACCACCCAAACGCAGCAACAACAACAACAACATCACCGGCCTGCACAGCCACACCCCCTGGCAGCCGGCGGATCTAGACATGCTCTTTTCTTCGTCCCCGGCCAAGGGCCACCACGACGACGGTGATGATAATGATGGTGAGAGAGACAAGGAGAACGCCGTCGCGAGACTGCTGCGCAAGGGCGCCGAGCTGACGAGTCCCGAGCGGCGCATGACGGTCGAGGAGTGGATCTATCATAACGCAGGTCTGGCGGAGCAGAAGCTCAAGGCCGAGTGTGAGGCGATGGTGTCGGCTTTTGAGAGGGAGGGGTTGAGGGCCATTAGGGTTTTGGAGGGGCTTGTTGTGGATTGAAGAGTTTTTCTGTTTTGTTGGGGGGTGTGTTGCTGTTGTTATTGTTTATGACAGAGGTACATGGCACGCAGGCAGGCAGGCAGGCATGGGCGGAAAGAACGCGTATTTGACAGAGGATTGAACTTAGAGTGTTGGTTTAGGCTTGTCTGGGGCTGGGTAGGTGCTTTATTCAACGCTTGCAGCCGTATCCTTTCCTGACTTTTGTTGCCTTGGGATAGCATGTCCGGTTGACAATCGAGCTCCTGTGCCCTGTTGCTAGACGCCGGTTTTGTGGTGTTGCGGTCATTGGGAGACCGCAAGAGTTGTATCTTGCTGTGCAGGTTCCATGCGTTCGTTATTCTCTAGACATGCGCAAAACCTGGAGCCTGATGGACGCATCAAGTCAACGTCATCGGAAGAGTAGGCCTACTTCAGACATTGCAGTGAATTTAGTTTAGAAAAGACCTTAGGTGCGTATGCAGGAAGCCATGAGAGAGCGACCAGGAAAAGAGGCGTTGTAATCATCAGCCCGATCGAGCATGATCCGGAAGCGTATCACTCCCCAACTCCACATCCTGACCCCAGAATCCAGCCAGACAACAAATCCTCAAGGCCTCAGGAGCCCAGAGATGCATAGGCAAACTGGGGGCCCAGGAATTCAACGAAATGCCACCTCATACAGTCGACTTTCCCTTCTCAAAACAGTGGGTGGATGCATGTCGAATAGACATCGCCGCTCCAACTCAGAACACACCGCCACCTACGCATGTAATCCGTCAGTGGTTATGGCGCGGGGCCTACTTCTTTGAGAAGACGTGGTACAGCGCGTGCAGCACACCGGGGATCCTGTTTGCAACAAACAGTCAGTAACTATCAGCTGAGGCTATCTTATTTTGTCTCTTTCGCCCTAACGGCCACAACTCTCATGGGCAAAAAAGCAGTATAAAGTACCCAGCTATGCTCACTACTGTGAGCAGTCATCCCGTGGCAGGTAGGTTGAATAATAAGTGAAGTACGTACCAGCCGAGAAGAGTAAACGCAACGTTTCTCCGGAAGGCCTTGCCGATGCCCCGGCGGAAGTACACGGCCAGAGGCGGGAAAAAGATGGCGGCTGTGAAGAGAACGGTCCTGTGTGCTTCAGGGCTCGTGGTGGTTCCGTTTGGTGCATGCGGGCTGTGCCTGAGGCAAGTGATGGCTGCCTGTGAATGACGTGGCGATGCTGTTGTGGTTTCTGGTGTTGTATGGAGCAGGGGTTCCATGGAGGAGGCTTCGCTGACGTCTCGGGGAGTGCTCGGAGTGGTGGTACCGGAGCTGGGGGTGGCCGCTGTGTTTGGCTGGTTTGGGTAGGAGGTGGTTGTTGTTGTTGATGTGATTTCGATGGCCACGGGTGGGGTTGTGGTTGCGGGATGCATGGCGGGCGAGCGAGAAGCGGTGATTGCTAATACTCGTCGTGGTTGTTGTTGAGTATGGTGTGCATGAAGACGTATTAACTGCTGCTTAGACTGCGGTTTGGAATGATGAGGATGATGTAGGTGGGATATCTGGGATAATGAACTTTGACTCTGATCTGGAGGAACAGGAGACCCAGCGGGAGCATCAATAATGGAAGTGCGGTAGGTTTCTTCTCGTCGGTCAAGCATACTTTCCGGGAGTAAGTCTTTGATGTGAAATGATGGGATCACATGTAAAAGTGCTCGGCAAGTGCGGTTCATCAATGAGAAAGTGAGAAAGTGAGATTCAAGACACGCTCTCTCCTCTTTCTCGTCAAATCACAGACATCACCCTTCACTGTCGAGTAAACTACCTGCGAGCAACCCCGACCAAAATTAGGGATCCGCTTCAACACCAACAGGCATCTTCTCCAGCCAACCATCTACATCCTCCCTGACGCTTGGCTCAAGGATGCACTCGTTTGCCTGGCGGATAGTTTGAGGCCCTGGAGTGCAGAGCGTGTTGCCTTCGCCCAGACAGCCGGGGTCGTCACTGAAGGCCTTGGCCAACGAGTCACCCCTCCATCCAAACACGTAGTCGCCGTGGTGCCCGTACCCAACCGTGTCGCCAAAGCTCCAGACAAACGGCTGGCTGCCGTCTTGGGGCCACAGCTCGGCCTTATTAAACTCGCGCGTGTCCCACCGGATCTCCAGGATGATCTGGGGGATCTTGACAGGGCGCGATGCGGGGCACGGCGCGCCGTTGTTGGCCGGCCACGAGACGTGGCTGTAGTGGTCGGGGCTGTCGAGGTCGACGCCGTCCCAGCATGGTGGGAAGTAGATGGTGGTGAGGATGCCTTGCGGACACATGTGGTCGGGGAACGTGGCTGACCGGTTGGTGTAGCGGGTGTCGTCACGAATCAGACAGGTGTAGTCGATGCCTTGGTACCGGGAGGCGCTTGTGGCATTGCGGGCGTTGGGGTCGCCGTTGCGCATCCGAAACCCTTTCTTGAATGCCACAATGTTGGTCGGGTCTTTGTGGGGTGGGACGTAGTAGACGGTTATGCCCCCGCCGCGAGCCATTTCGTGGCCGATAGCCCCGACCTGCTTGACACGCTTGTACGTTCCGTTCCCTGCACGGAAATACATGACGGCGGTCCAGTAGTTGGAGAAGTCATCCACTAAGGTGCATGTGGTGCATGTTGAAAGTTCGGCACGGTCATCGCCTGGATCCATGGTGGCGCTCAAGCTGTCACCACCGACGAGTTGGTGAAGGTGCGGAGACCCAGAAACACCTGGGTTGACCAAGCTTATTGTGCGTTAGCAGTTGGCCTCGAAGGAAGGCTTGGTTCATGTACGGGTCGATGCGGTCCACCACAAGCTGCGAGCATGACATCTTCAACAACGTGTTTCGGCAGAAGATCAAACCAGCCTGTCCGATGCTGGTCAGAACAATGGCCCATCCTCGCTTCATCGCCGTGCTGAGTAAGAATGAAAGCGGTTTGAGGAGTTGCGTTACTCCTGATGAGGGAGAAAAACAAAGTCAGAGAGTCGGTGGGTAAGTGATCGGTGTATTCCATGGTTCTTCCGAGGGACCGAGAGCCTATTTAACAATAAGGCTATACCCTCCTCCAGGAATACCACATCCCGCATTATCTTAGTACTTTGAGTTCTTCGAGAAGCTTGGTGACCTATACCCGCATATGTTTCTGCGCCGCAGTCATTTATCCGCTCCCTCAACCCATTATCAGGTGCAGTTGAGTGCAACTCTCCCGGTTCAAACAATAAAGTGGTTCCTACAACCCATCTTGGCCTCTCCCAATGAACGTATCCCTACGATATTACCCATCAGCGCTTGTTACACAGCCCAACATACCCAACTGGCCGTGGAAAGTCCTTGGAAACCCCGTGCAGATGATATTCGCGCTAAATCTAACGCAGCGGTCTAGGTCGTATTGAGAGCCGATCATGTCAACAGCTTGGAGCCAAGCCGCCATTACTGAAAACGGGTTAATCAAAGCATCGCTGGGAGCTCACGACGTTCTGGTCCGGCAGTGAAGAAGGGATTGGAGATGCGAAGTCTCCATATTTAAGGTAACATTTGACTTGCAAGACATTTGATAACTACTCGTGAATAATGAGAATTGCACCTTAACTTCCGTCAGTCAGCGCACACAGCTAGATACCAGAATTGACTTGGCGTCTCCAGTAATCTCTCAGTTCAAAACCAACCTGATCATCGACAGCTCACTCCCCTCCCTACACCCTTCGTCTCGACCCCGTCCTTGACCCCCATACCCTCTCTCTGTGCTTGCACCACTCAGCAGAAGAACGTGGACATCACAGTCACAGCACTAAAGGCTTATGAACAAACTCTTAAACACTGTTCCCCTACTTCAGTGGAAGAGATTCACCACTCTGGTTTGATTCCAAACCACCTAATCGCACCGAGCGCCAAGGCCCTCCTGAAAACACCTGCCCTCGGCACAACAAAACGCCCCGCGTGGCTGTGGAAGGCCCATGCCGTCGGTTGGGAAAGCACAGTCGCGGATCTCGTTGCCACGGGGAGTGATGAATGTCATGGAGCCTTCGTCCGAGCCTGGATTGATATATCGCAGTGTCAGCAGTGATAGGTTGCCTTTTTTCCGGAGGAAGCTGCCGGCTGGTCTTGATTTGATTGAAGTGATGGGTAATAATTCATCTTGGGTGAATGTTGGTTTCATCGTGATGACGGCGGTGACAAGAAAGGAGGTAGCTCGGGTGGGGGGGCTCAGGGGAGATTGGACTTGTATCTCTGGACGTCGAGGATGGTTTCGCCGCAGAGGACGGCGCTGAGGGAGCATTGCGCGTGGACGAGGCCTAAGTCTGCGGCGGCGGTGAGGAGAAGGGTGAGGAGCTTGGCCATTTTGAAGAGCTGAAGCCTGGGTGAGGGGGTTGCGTTTGTGAAGTCGGCGTCGGGTACGGCACTTTAAGGTTTGTCCTGACAGTTTGGGGTCTTGGAGGACGAACGGAAATCCTGGGAGGCAGCTCCCTCTGTAGACTTGGGTCAGTTATCAGGTTGGTCCTCTCGGAGAGGGACCTCTCCAAGCGCAAACTTGTCTCGTGGCCCTTCTCACCGAAGAATCAATTACCGGTCATCGCTGAATCCCAGCGGAAAATCGAAGCCCAGTCAAATGCCTCGGACTCGAGGTCCGAGACCAACTCCAGGTGAGAGAGACATGAGGCCCCGGAAAGTTCGGTACTCCAAAGATTGGTACTATCACCGCACCGCCGCCTTGGGTTTGGGGAACCTGCCTCCTCAGTTTCAAGACCATGTTCGCGTTGGCGTGCTTCATAGAGCCGCACCCTGCCTCCACCCATCATGCAAGGCGAGTTTTCTATCCTGAGGTGCTTGACTGGCTTGTGCTGAATAGCGTTTACAAAACAGGATGACAATGGACTTGGTAGGACGCGTTGCTTAAGCGGCCGTGCTCTTGCGATCCTCACCAGAACTTGGCGTGTTGCCTTTGACACCAGGTTTGGCGTCACAATAGAGCTCTGAAGGATGAGATGAGACCCGACGAGGGTCACCAGACAAGGGACCAGATGTTTGGTACCCAATCAAGCCTCTGCTGGGGTTATGGAACAGGTTACCACAGTAGGGGTTCTCCAATGCCCTTGACATGTCTGTGGCATAGGCTGACCAGTATCCTGGATATCTGGCGAGGTCCCAACCATGCTTCTGGCCGCCAAGGTGTGGATGCTATGCTCTAACTCCGAGGATTCCGCATGTTCTGCCGCATGATGAAGCTGGGTTGTGCTGTGTCCCGTCAGTTGAGAGATGCCGGGAGGGCAGGAGACCCCCAACATGTAGACGTCAAACCCCTTTGTCAGGGCAACTGCTTTCTATTTGATCCACAGGCTACACCATGAACCCCTGGGCAAGGCACCCAAGACAAACGCCGACCACTGTCTAACCCGCTTCCCGAGTGCCGCCAACAAGCCATGCATATTATGTACAAATCAGAACACGCGTTCGATTCGAGCAGCCAGCCCGCGTCCGCTACCAGCAGCACAACCCTATCGATTCACGGTTTCTTCTCACCGCCCTCACTAGGGATTCCATCCGCAGCGCCCTTCTCGGCAGCCTTGGCCTTTTCAGCCTCTCGCCCCTGGCGGTACTTGTCCATCTTCTCCCTCAAGTACCGCCACGTCCTCCGGAAGCCGCTGGTCAGCGGGCCCTTGAGCGACTGCGTGGTGGCCGGCCAGCCGATGGTCTGCTTGATGACGGTGCGGATGTAGTTGCGCAGCTCGGCGGGGTCGTCCTGGGCGATGCGCCGCTCGAACCCGCCGCCCTCGCGTCTCTTGAACGCGACGGCGTCCTCCTTCTCGCTCTCCTCCATCATCTTGTCGAACTCGTCGGCCGGCATAGCCAGCTTCTTCTGGTACTGGAAGTAGAGGCGCGAGCGGAAGGCCTTGGGCAGCCGCCGCACCATGTTGCCGCGCTTGACCGGGTCCATGTCCTGGGCAAGCTTGAGGTTCTTGGTCTCGTCCCAGATCCAGTCCTGGCCGCTGGGGTTGGAGTCGGTGAATGCGACGTTAGGGAGCGTCTCGATGAGTGGGAGATAGAGACGTCGGAAGTTGGCCATGTTGTGGCCGACAATGTTCTTGACCTTGCGCGGGTTCTCGGTGGGCAGCGCCATCCGCGGATCGCCGAGGTAGCTGATGCCGGCAATGGTGGCGTACAGCTCCTCCTCTGTGAAGTTTGGGGGTAGCAGCAGGAGCGCCGTCCGTAGCGCTGAGAGGAGGTTCATCTGGTTGGCCAGCCGGATCTTCGGATCGTCCCGCAGAATCTTGACGGGCTTGTGCAACCTTCCGGCCAGGTACAGCGTATCCCACTGGGTCAGGTCCTTTTCCAATGTGCCGAGTTGCACGACGCCGTACTTTATCAGAATGCCGTTTACGACAACGTAAGGGTTGAAGTAGACGCCGGCTCCCATCTTATCCTGAACATACGAGACGGCGCCGGAACCGAGGCTTGCGAGCGACGAGTAATGGTCACGGTGTTGCTTCATATTTAGAGAGTGCCAGTGCTGGGTGTGGGAGACGCCAAAGATGAAGTCAATCATCTTGGGGGTGCCGTCCTGCGCCCTCTGCACGGCGGGCGGCGCCTTCGGATGAACGGCGCGGATCTCCTCGGCCGTCGGAATCCTCCCGGAGGGCTTGGACTGAGGAAACACGCCAGACCCGTAGGCGAATGCATACCGGATCGGGGCGCGGAACTGCCAGGGAATCGCCTTCAAAACATCTTTGAATTCTTGGTCGAAAGGGATGTGCTGGTTCACCCCGAAATTGGCGTGCGGCAGGTCCTTGAACGACTCGATTTTCAGGTTTGGGTTATATTCCCAATCCTGCACATCGCTAACGACCGAAGACCCTGCGGTGGACGAGCTTGTAGCCTCGCTTGCCAGGGCCTGGGCCGACGTGGTGTCTTTCCTTGCTGCGTCCGCTGCCGAATCGGCGATCGCGTCGTCTTTGGCGCTCTCCCGAGCTTCCTTTTCATCCGCACCGGAGTTGTCGCTACTTCGATTCGTCCCGTATTGTCGCGCTGGAACAGGAGTGAGGTTTAAGGGGAATATTGGAGAGGCCGAGAGAGAGATGGCGAGGGCTGGACATAGCGGCCGAGAGCGCGGCGCGAGGCGACCCTGCGGAAGCTCGGGGAGCTGTGAGTGACACTGGAGTTTTGGTCGCAATCGCGGAGCTTTGGAGCTTACCCACGCCGCGGCGGGAATGGGACCGCGAACCATGACAATCCTGTCAAGATGGAGCTAAGGCGGAAATCTGTCGGTAGCGATGGCCAGATGGTGTGGCAGCAAACGCTGCAGAGTATCACCTCCAATTGCATGCCATAAGCAAGCAAGATCGAAATCGGGAAGAGCTCAGCGTTGCCGGGAGCGCTGCCGCGAACTGCATGGAAAGGAACGGTTAATGCGGGTCGCCGAGACCACAGGCCGCATGGCACCGGCGTCATCGCCAGGGGCTCTCTCCACATGATTAACGGGCTTGGCACCTCCAATCGAAGCTTGGCAACGCCGAGCCCCATTCAAGCTCAAGTGCCTGAAAACGAGTGCCGAAGCAGTGTTGAATCCCCAGGTTGCGAACAAAGAACAACACAAAACTGAGGGAGACCAGTGCCTTTTTTTTCTTTCACGAGAACTATGTGTGCGGTGAACCGTTCTCCATTCTTCTCCGGTTCACAGATGGACACAACCAGCATTCGCCTGTGGACTCGAGCGATGCCATATTGCTACAAGCAGCAGAAATCTCAAAAGAACCAAGACCAGCAACCAGGTAGAATCGAATTTTCAAACGAAAACACCAAAAAGTATTTCTTACAAGTTGTCTGTTCTTCTCAAGGAAGTGCGATAACAAAACAGGGGACAACTTGATCCTCCACCAGTATTTTGGTCTGTGACCATTAACCAATCAGAAGTACCGACGGGAGACTTGATCTCCCAGGCAGTCGGATCGCGATGCCGCGAACGCCAAGTCAACCGAAACCGCGTCAGTTGGACCTCCGCTCGTCCACCATGAGGTCGTTTACACCACAAGGCGATCCTCCAGTGTCGGTGAAACGGCCTCCTATCAGCGCCGGATCGCATTTTCGCGCGACCATCAGCGGCGGCATTCCACGACCCAGTGCATCGCAACGAGAGTCAAGGGTAGGAAATCAAGCAACGCGCCATCACCGGGTGCACGGCGCTGACAGCATGCAGATAACTGGCTTCCGCAGAAGTACGACCACTCAGCCATCCTACAACATTCTCACCGGCGAATCCAACATGGCGCCTCCTAGCTCTCGACCGGGCGGCCCCTCGGGCCCATCGCCACCGCGAGGTCGTGCTGCCACTGTAGCCAGCAACTTCAGTCGCGAAAGCAGCAAGGAGAACCGCCCACCACCCGACGCCGAGGAGTACGAGACGCAGCGCAAGCGCATCGAGGAGCTCAAGGCCGAGGTCGGCACGCTCCAATACCAAATCAGCAGCTACGAGCAGGAGAAAGAGCTGGCGCGGTTACAGATGGAAAACGAGATGCGCGACACCAAGCGCCGCGCCGAGGACGATTTCAAGGCAAAACAGGCTGCAGAAGTCGAGAGGGCGAAGGCTCAGCGGCAGGTCGAGGCGCTGCAGCACGAATTAGACGAATTGAGAGCCGAAAAAGAGGCCCAGAAACGGGAGCTGGAGACGAAGGCGAGAGATGCTCTCGCGGAAGCCAGGCTGCTGCAGGAGCAGCTGGAGGAGCTGAGTTCGGCCAAGGATGAGGCCGCGCGGATGGCCGAGCGCGAGGCCAATGACCTCAGGGCCAAGCTGGCCTCGTCGCAACGCACTGTCCACGAGTTGGAGGAGGAGAGCAGGGCACGGGAGGAGCTTTTGGGGAAGGCACATTCACAGTTGACTGAAAGAGACGAGACGATCGGCAGGCTAGAAGCTGACGTGCTTCGGCTCAAGGCGCAGACTGGCGATGCTGACACCATCGCGGTCATTCGAAGGGAATTGTCTGACCAAGTAACACACATCCGGAACTTGGAGGCGAAGAACCGAGAGCAAGTTACGGAGCTGAAGCACCTGCGCCAGGTGCACAAGGCTGTCGAGGTTGTCGAGGAGGAGAAGCGCTCCCTTCAGCGAAGGTTGGAGGCCGCCGAATCGGTCCAAAACGAGCTCAACGAAGAAAGACGACAGCGGCAGAGGCTGGAGGACGAAAGGCGGTCATGGGCAGCCTATCTCAGGAGCGAAGGCGGCGCAGACGGACCAAACGAGTT
Organism: Parathielavia appendiculata; assembly: GCF_033297405.1. NCBI lineage: Eukaryota > Fungi > Ascomycota > Sordariomycetes > Sordariales > Chaetomiaceae > Parathielavia > Parathielavia appendiculata. Next base: position 2,840,265 of record NW_026944222.1, read on the forward strand.
CGACTCCCCGGAAGCCGTGGCGAGGGCGCTGGCCGCGGAACGCCTGCACTCGGCCTCTCTTGTCGAGAGGCTGGGGGAGCTACAGCCCGAGATCGCTGACCGCGACAATATTATCAAGACGCTGGAGGATGAGAAGGCTAGGCTCCTTGAGCAGATTGAAAAGCTCAGGGCGGCAGGGGTTACTGGTGCAGGGAGTGACAAAGCTCGGGCCCGTCTCGAGCGACAACGCGCCCTTGCAGTCAAGGAGGTCGAGTATCTCCGGGCACAGATCAAGACGTTCGACATGGAGGATATGACGGTCCAGCCGGAAAGCGTCGACCAGCAAAAGGTCAGGCGCATCCAGGAGCTGGAGGACCTAGTGGATAAGTACAAGGCCGAGGTCAGCACCCTCCACGCCGACCTGACGTCCCTAGAGTCAGCCTCCACCAGCCCCGCTCAGCCCGTCTTCAACAAGAAACGCCAGCGCGAAGACGACGAAGACGAGAACGAACAGCTCGGCCAACTGGCCCGGAAGAACCGCAAGCTGCAAACCGAGCTCTCCGACCTCCAAACCGCTCACCGCCTCCTTCAAAAAGAGCATGAAGTCACCACCCTGCAGCTCGCCTCCGCTAAAGAGCAGCTTCAAACCCGCATCCTCTCGCTCCGCTCCAACCCCACTTCGGACCACGAAGCAACCAAGGCGGCCACTCTCGCAGCGCTCAAGCTCGAAAACGCCGAGCTCCTAGCCCACATCCAGCGCCAGCCGACCCTCTTCGCGACGGTGCCCGCCTCCCAGCTCGCCGCGGCTCAGCGCGAGATAGCCGAGGCCAAGGCCGAAACAGCGTCGGCGCACAAGTCGGCGCGCCGCCTCAAGGAGGTCTGGGCGGCCAAGTCGGCCGAGTTCAAGGAGGCCGTCTTCAGCACCCTCGGCTGGACCGTCACCTTCATCCCCGGGGGCAAAATGCGCGTCGAGAGCGTGTATTACCCCTCGCGGACGGACGAGCACGAGAACAGTATTGTCTTTGATGGTGAGAGAGGGACCATGAAGGTCGGTGGTGGCCCGCGGAGTGCGTTTGCTCAAAAGATAGGGGATAACATCAAGTTTTGGGTGCGCGAGAGGGGGTGCGTGCCGGGTTTCTTGGCTGCATTGACGATTGAGTTCTTTGAGGCGCAGATGGAGAAGTAGGGATGAACATGTTTGAGTCTTTGTACATTAACGGGAGTCAGGAGATGGTAGGGCGGAGTGCTTGCTGTGCTTGGGGGATCATATCATGGTCGGAATTTGATTGCTAGGCCATGGACAGGGTTCAAGGAATTGAGAGATGGCTGGCTTGTTAACCGTTGCTTGAATTTTCCAAGTCGAGGTATCCTTGGCCGCCCGTCTCAAAGTCACCTGTGACACGCCTCTCAGACAGACCACAACAGATCTTCGGATGGAGTTGGCCAGTGAGCGGTTGACGCCAACTTCAATGACCACCACAACGCAGCCTATGGTTCAATGGCGGCGGCCACCACCCAAAAGTACGGGAATCATGGTGTGCGTACCGCTAAGCTCATCAGCGAGTCCAAGCCACTCCACTACCGTGAAGTAAACCGTCGCCTGAGGATTTCGTAGCTGGTCTACCTCTCTTCGGTAAAGAGGTTTAGTCAGTGAGCTTCTGTTTCTTGCTAACGTCAAGTTGTACATGCCTGTCAGCCGGGAGCTATCCGGAACATTCATGGCCTTTGGCCGACCTACATATTGTACAATGATGAATGGCCCGGCCGTGACCGACTTTCATCCCAGCCCTGCCATCAGCCACCACTCTTTCCCAGCCCAACAACCGGCGTATATGTATAAGGTCTGCATTCTTCCACTCACCAACTTCCTCCCACTTGGCTATAGTCAAGTAGGAGGGATTCGGGTGCAGGCTAAGCCCCTCCCGCCTGGTCCAGCGAGGCACCCCGGAGTGTTTTCGTAACCACCGACCTCCCTAAGGAGCTCGGTAGTGAGCCCTTTGTAATACTTCACTAAACGAAGTTCGGTGATGAGTGAAGTAACTCGTAAGATCGGTTTCTCCATATTCGGCATCGGGACACAGTGGAACAACAGTAACCAAACCCGTTTTGGTCTTGTGGGACCGTCTCGATAGGGGCAAGGAAGGAGTGAATAAGGGTCGACATGTAGGTATGTATATGCGTTCTTCTCGCTCCCAGGGGCTAATGCGCTTGAGCTCGCTGACCGCAACGAACCAACAACAGCTTCCAAAATATGCCTCCGGTGTAATTAACGACCCTTCAAGAAAAAGAACCATGCATCAAGTACATCTATCCATGGCTCGCTCGACCGCAAGAAGTCCAAACACCCTCCAAACCTCCCAATCTAATCGATGACCCAGCCTACTTCGACTCATACTTCCCGCTCACCAGCCTCCTCAAAACAGGTACCTCAGCCCACGACCTCCCTTGGCCAGCAAAATCTGGCGACGCCGGAGGAGACGCTCCGACATCCGCAAACGGATCGTCCTCCTCCACCTCCACGGCTTTCCCCTTGCCCTTCCCCTCGGGCAGCAACCTCGCAACGGAGATCCCACTGCCCACCTCACCAGCACCGCTATGTTGTTGAGAAGAAGAAGAAGAAGAAGAAGGGGCAGCCCACTCCCACCGAACCTCGACCCTACCCGGCATCGGCTCCGCATTCTGCTCGCCAATAACCCGACAGATAATCTTGCTCCAGTCCTCCGTCAGCGTGACGTCGCCCAAGCGCCAGTAGACAATGTGCTTATCCTTGAGGTGGGTGCCCGAGGGCTTGGTCTGCACGCCGCTCGCGCGGGCGCCCTCGTAGGTGGCGACGAAGACCACGTTGGACAGCGTCACGGGGCGGGGCAGGGGCGAGGACGGGTTGAGGCGGTACTGGAGGAGGAGGCCGAGCTTGTCGGCTTGGGGCTTCCAGACCGGGTGGATTACGATAGGACATTGGGAGGCCAGGGCGGTGTCCGAGTCGGCGTGGATGCGGTAGGTGAAGGCTGAGGTAGTGGTGGTGGTGAGGTGTGAGACATCGATGGAGAATTCGTCAGGGTTGGCGGTGTTGTTCACGAAGACGGGATTGGGGCCAATGGATTCAAGAAGGAAAAACTTGTTGAGGCGGATTGTTTCGCAGTCTGGTAATTATTTCAGTTGGGAAATTGGGCTGATCGAGAAATCGCGAAAAACTTACCTGTGGAGAGGGAGTTCGGATCGGGGACATAAGCGAGGGCAATCTCTCCAGTGACTTTGACAGAGTTGAGATTGCCGTCTTGGAAGACAGCAGACACGGTCTCGATAACGGAGGAGTGCAACCCAGGTCCGTAAGATGGGCCGTGCATATCCGGGTGTTTGAGGCGGGCGATGCTACTATATGAGGATGCGCCGCCAAATGACGTCCCTGACCGAATTGACTGCGTATCAGAGGCATGGCTTGTCTCGGAAATGAATGTCGTGGAAGGTGTTGGCCTCGGCATTGTCGTGCTTGTTGGCAGAGAAGGCGAGAGTGGAACGGGCTGCTCGGCAGCCATGTCATGGGTCGGCAAGGACGGCATGTACACAGTGTTCCTGACGTCCCTCCTCCCCCGTACCGTGCCAGTTTTCCGCGATGGCATCCCCATGGTGGTCAGCGCATTCGCAACGTTGGACAAAGCCGCTTGCTTAGCATCTTGGTCTTCCTCGGGAATGGGCTCATTTTGGATGCTGAGCTTGAAGAGGTGGTCACCCTCTTCGGCTGCGGCCTCCCGTTGTGCCTGGGAGATGGGATCGTTCATGGCAGGTGGTATTGTGAAGCCATCAGCGTCCTTGCCCGGCTCTTCTTTGCTCTGCAGCTGCTGAGCCGCGGCCCCTGTCGGCGCATCAAAGATATCCTCAGCCGTGCCATTGAGGAGGCCGGGCTTTGCCAGTTGGGTATTGTTGGATGACTCTCCGACAGAGACCCCGTTTGTTCCTTCATGAGACTTCTTGCGCTGCTCGTTGTCGGCAGTGGAGTCTCGCGTGTGCTCCGCGGTTGGACTCTCAACCACCGACGGCAGCCTGTTCTGGGAATCGGTTAAATTGTGGGATGAAGCTCGAGGGGACAATGTTTGGCTGTGGCTGCTCGAGAGGCCTCGAGAGAAACCAAGGCCCTTCGGGGGAGAACCCAATTGCCCGAATCCGCCGTGGACGCTCTGGCGTCGGCGCCCTAGCATGGTGCCGATGCGACTCCTCAACTTCGATTCTGCGCTTAGGTCAGGGAAACTGCTCAATGGAACGTCATATGAGGATACTGTGACGCATACCGGGAGCGTTTTCTCTGTGGCCCGAATGCTCGCTAACGTCGTCACCGGTGATGCTCGGGGGAGCTGCAGTTGATGTGACAGGGGTGGATTGCCTTGTCACCGATTTCCTTTCCACCTTTGGCTTCCCAGCAGTTGCTCGCTGTACGAAGTTCTGGATCTCCTGCGACGTGTTCACCTCGAGCATCACGTTGAGCACCTCTTCAGCCGCTGCCTGGGTGCGGGTGGCCTGGTCGACCTCATGGGTTTCGAATTGCGTCAAGACATCGCGCAGGTGGTTTATCCGCTGTTCATCCAAGGCTTGTAACGTCTCAAAAATAAAGGGCGCCTGTGACTCCCACTGCTGAGTGGCCGCCTCGAGCCTTGCGGCAGCTTGATCGACCTTCTGCGCGTTCGCCTTCCCTCCCTTCTTGTTTAGTTTGTCTGACTTGTCGGCCGCATCGTCCAATTCTCTCGCCATTGCCTGCAGATTCGCGCTGATCGTTTGGATGTTTTGCATCTCCTTTTTGTTTTGGAAACTCCGGAGGGGCTGCTCGACGTCTTTCTCGATGCGCTGGGCGAACAGATGGTGTGAGGCGGCAATGCCGTCGGTTGACTGGAGGATCTTATCCCATGGCGCTTGGAAGATACTGTGAGTTGACGGTTAGTTGCGCGGCTCGGAAAGAAGTGACATCTGGCGCAACAGACCCAAGCTCTGACGCGGCATTCGGTACTTTGAAGACCAGGAGCTTGCGCAGAGAGGCAACATATTGCTCCTCCACCTTCCGGCGCTCCTACAATTGTCTCAGCTTCGATGCCCGCTTGCAGTGCGTGAATGCAGTTCGTTGTGTGTTGTACCTGAAGCCAGTCTGCTATCTCCTGGTTGGCTCTGGCGATGCGCTTGACTCGGTCGGACAGTACTTGAACAGCCTGGCTAGGTTGCAGATTCGCCTAAAAGAAAAGAAAACTCAAAGGTCAGAAGCCAGATCATACTGTGTCGCGAACAAACACCTCGAGGAAGACGTACGAGCATTGCCGGGTACTCAGACCGCGAGAGGTCGTCGACGGAAGCCATCTTGAATGAGGCTTATGAAGCGCAAATGGGCGGCACCGAAGGGACGGCGGACTAATGCATAACACAAATGCTAGAGTGTGCCGCCACGCGGTTGAATATACCGCAAAGAATAGAGTCCACTACTTCTAGGGCCAGAAGCGCAAGACCGATGCCAGAGCGCCCGAAGTTCGAGTGACTTGCAACGAGGGACGGTTGACTCGGACGCATTGATGTCACGGGGATGGAATTGGAGCTCGGATTTTTGTGGGGTCTTCAGCCTTCAGAGGCCGAGCTAGACTCAATCCGCCAATTGTCGGCGTTCTTTGGAGTGGTAGCCCCACTTAACGTTCGATGAATCTCTGGGCCGAAATGGCAAGCTTGCCGCCCCAGAACGTAATCCCTGGAGGTAACCCTGAGCAGCAAAGGCATGAGTTTGTTGGTAGTCCCCAAATCTTATACTCAAGTCAATACGACAATCGCAAATTGGAATTTGAGTGACTCCTCAATTGAACGGGAGGCGTATCAATTCCTGTCAACAATTCCATTGACAGATGTCAAGTTGGTATCCATGGCAACCGTTGAGGCGAACTCACATGCAACCCCCGTCGTTTGACGTCGTTTGTCTTGTATTCACGGATTGATATCCGGTCGACCACATCCTCAACGAGACGGTATGGCCGGCGACAGTGACTGGAGAAGCTCACTCACTGCTTCTGAAAGATATGATAACATTCAGAGACTGTATGCTCTGGGCCGTTGGGGAGAAAGGGGACGGCTCTAGTCTGACTCGCTGATGCAGGATGAAAGCGGCCGCAGCTGCGGGCCGAGGTCAGAACGCCTTTCCTATTGAAGATGAAGCATACAAAACCGCCAGCAGCAGGGCAAGCAAGTCCCTTCCCGCAAAAGAAACGCCTTGTCTGACATTCACCAGGAAGAGTACGACGCAGCCTGCAGCCTACCGACTGCTGCAGCTGAGCCGTCCTCTTCAACATTGCCAACAGCCCCTGGCCAGGACAACCGAGAATCTTCACTAGGACTCACCATCGGCCCCTACCAAAATTGCCACTACATCGCCAGCGGCGTGACAGCAGAGGTCTACCGCGCCCAAACCCGCGCCCTCAAAGTGATCGTTGAAACGCACAACATCGAACCTCACGACCCCCATCGCGAAGCCAAGATCCTCACCTCTCTCCGGTCCGCCAACGCCCCCAATATTATTCAGCTCCTCGAGACCTTCCGCGACCGCGACCAGCACTTCGTCCTCGTCTTCCCCTACATGCCCTCGACTCTCGCCCACCTCCTCGCCAACAACCACCAGCCCTTACCTACCCCGCTCATCCGCACCATCTTCACCGCCCTCTTCCGCGCCCTGCTCCACCTCCACAGCAACGGCATCATCCATCGCGACATCAAACCCTCCGCCATCCTCCTCCCCTCCATCACCACTACCACCAACTCCCCACCCCCTCTTCCCCCTTCCCATATCTACCTCTCCGATTTCGGCACAGCCTGGCACCCGAACTACTCTTCCGCTTCCGAGCCCGCGTCCCACAAAGTTCTCGACGTCGGCACGGGACCCTACCGCGCCCCAGAAACCCTCTTCGGCAACCGCGCGTATACCACGGCAATCGACCTCTGGGCCGCCGGCGCCACCCTCGCAGAGTGCTTCCTCGTTCCCCCCTCGCCCGTCGCCGAGACAGGAGGAGGAGGAGGAGAAGGGGGAGGAAAGAGGACGACGCTGTTTGACTGCCCGCCCGCCCACCAGGACGGCAACCAGCTCGGCCTGGTGCTCAGCATCTTCCAGACGCTGGGGACGCCGACGCCGCAGACGTGGCCCGAGGCGGTGGGGTTCCGGACGCCGCCGTTTGAGATGTATCGCGTTTTTGAGGGAAGGGTGCAGAAGGAGGGATGGGAGGGTGTGGTGCCTTGTGCGGATGAGGGGTGGAGAGAGTTGGTGGAGGGGCTGGTTCGGTTTGAGAGTGGGAGGAGGGTTACGGCTGGGGAAGTGAGTGCTTTCTCTGGTTGATGTTTGTTCTTTTTTTTTTTCGGTCCCGGGATGGGTGGCTGACGGTTGCATGTGACACAGGCCTTGGAGTTTCCTTGTATGAAAGGGGAGAGCGAGGACCAGGAGACTTGAAATAAGGCCGTGACTGAGGGATCAATCGGATGGTCGATGGGGGGAACCGTGGCGATTCGAAGCTGTGGCGACGCAAGAGTCATAGAGAGAAGTGGAATTGGGGCACACAATCAGCACACTGCAGATCCCCATCTCCGAAGATATCTATTGATGGTCTATCATCATGAGCCACGTCCTGGATCACATTGCCATGGCATCCAAGAGTCTTTCTGTGGCACGTGGTGTTTGAAAACCATAACTGGGTCTCAACACGGGTCGTAAAGCTTCGCGTACTCTGTTCTTCAGAGTTTGACACCATCCTCCGACGTGAACCATGCCATCTCTTGTGTCTCGGTACAGTTACTCGAGCTCGATTGTTCCGGGGGGCTTCGACGTAATATCGTAAACGACGCGGCACACACTGTGGACTGATTAGCAAGATCAAGCATGTACCAGGAGACAGCAGCGACATACCCATGAACCTCGTTGACAATCCTGTTCATGACCCGCTGAAGGAAGTCCCACGGGAAGTTGTACGCTTCGGCGGTCATGAAGTCTGTCGTCGTGACGGCGCGGAGGACAACGATCTGGCGGTGGTTAGCACCGGTAGGCACGGAGACAATCCGGGATGGCATACGTAGCCATAGACTCTCTTATCACCCATCACGCCCACCGCACGGCTGGGGTCGACGGCGGCGTAGGCTAAAGGAATTTCGTCAGCGGGCATTCCATCACGGCACGTTGGGCGGCATACCTTGGGAGATCTGGTCATAGATGCCCGCCTTGCGGATCTCAGAAATAAAGATCTGGCGCACACTGTCAGCAAGGATAATTCAAAACTCCGCCGTTCCAACTATGAATTGCCTACGTGATCTGCCTGGCGCGCAATCTCGACCTTCTCAGGGGTCACCTCGCCCAGGATTCGAACGGCAATGCCAGCTGGGAGAGGTCAGTTGTGTGTCACGCCACGTGTGTTCGAGAAGGGAAGGTGTCATACGGCCGGGGAAAGGGTGCTATTGCAGCGAGAGTCAACACAAGCGGTCAATGGTCAAGCGACAGAGGCGCATACTCTCATCACAAGCTCTTCCGGGATACCGAGGGCACGTCCGAGAGCTGCCTATCCATTAGTCTTTCGGCTAGCCGCAATCTTTGAAATTCGTGGCGCTACATACCCCGGACCTCATCCTATTCGGCAGTTAGTGGAGAGAAGGACATGGCCAGGGCCTGTCAACTGATAGCACCAACCTTATACAGGGACCGGAGGGGCTCGATGAGCTTAAGGCCCTGACCATTGGCCATGCGAGCGGGCAGGCCGCCACTTGAGCCCCGGAGTCAGCACCCCCTTTGCGTATGATTGGAGGGCCAGGTGGAGAAACATACACATTGTGATGAGTCTATCAACAGTCAGCATCACCACAATTTAGGATTCGGCGTCCAATACCGAGACTGACCTTGATCGTGGCCGAGGGGCCCTTGAACGAGAGCGACTCGATCACATCCGGATACAGTGTACCCCTGTGGATGTTGAGTAAACATTGGAGTGCTTTACCGACAATTCTGTTAGGTAAAAACGTACTGCATGAAGAACTCGATCTTGCCAGCTTTAGTCGGGTCATTGGCCGCGGCCTCTTCAATCTGTTGGCTTGTCAGCGACGAACAACACGGCCGAAGTGGCGGTAGAGGCTTCTTCTCCGCATACCTTGATTGCCTCCTCCTCGAAGATGTCGATAAACTTGCCACCTTTTCTTCAGTTAATTTCGGAACGGCCATCTCAGGTGCAAGAGAGCGGGGCCGTGAATGGGCGGGGGCCGGATTGCAGAAAGTTGGCCATACCGATAAATTTTCGCTTTTTCTGGACGGCGTGTCAGTAGTGGGATACGACAACTGAAACGGGTCGCACCCACCTCAGGATCTTCAATACCCTTCAGGCCGTCAAGGAACCGCTGAGAGGCATCCACCACGGTGAGGTTGATGCCGAGGGCCTCGGAGAGGTCCCTCTGAACCTGCTCGCATTCGTTGAGTCGCATAACGCCATCTGATTCGATGCCATTAGCCCGGGTCTGTGTTTAATTTGAGACGTGGCGTACTATTGACGAGCACGGCCCAGAACCTGGAGCCAATAGCCTCTTTCTTCTCCGCCGTCAGTTTCAAGCACTCTGGTAGGTAACTGTAGCGTATGGAACTTACCATGAGCTTAGCGGCAACCGTTGAATCCACGCCGCCGCTAACAGCAGCCAGGACCTGACCCTTCTCACCGACAGTGTGGCGAATCTGAGCGATCGCCTCTTCCAGAAACTTCTGCATGGTCCACTCTTGCTTGCAGCCGCAGATGCCGACGGCAAAGTTCTTGAGGAGCGCGGTCCCGTTTTGTGTGTGGGTGACTTCGGGGTGAAACTGCAGGCCGTAGATTGGCTTGTTCTCGTGGCCGATGGCGGCGTACTCGGAGTTGTCAGACGTGGCAATGGTGTGGAAGCCTTCGGGGAGCTTGGCCAGCTTGTCGCCGTGGCTCATCCACACGCGCATCGACCCCTCGATGCCATCGAAGAGGCGGTCAACATGGTTGTCAATGGATCGCGCTTTCAGCATGGCATGGCCGTACTCGCGGTGAGTACCGGCAATGACGTTTTCGGGGTTGAGGCGATATGCGAGCTCCTGCATGCCATCTGCAGCCCCCAAGGTCAGCTCTGTGGTATGATTGGAGTCGCTTACAGCATGGCAATTACGTACAGCAGATGCCGAGAATCGGGACGTCTAGAATTAGAACGTTAGCGCGGACAAGAGCGTCCGGGTCAGGGGCAAAGTACTCAAGTCAAAGACTGCAGGGTCGACATGAGGGCTGCCCTCCTCGTAGACGGAATAGGGGCCGCCCGAGAGGATGATGCCCTTGGGGGTGAACTTGAGCTCCGAGAGCTTCTGAGTGCACGGCAGCATCTCCGAGAAGACATTGAGCTCGCGAAGTCGGCGAGTGATCCTTCATAGCCGCGGTCAGTCAACTCGTATTGATTCCATGTCGGGTCTGGGAGAAGGGGAGAGGGCCCTCGGGCGGCGACTGGACCGGCCGACTGGCCCAACCACGGAAAAACAAAGACTTTGATTTTCAAACGAAAAGGCATGTGTAACATACAGGTGGGTATACTGTGAACTGTTCATATCATCAGGTCAGCAGCTCTGTTGATGGTTCAATGCGTATCTGGACCGCCCGCTCACCCAAAGTCGAGCACCAAAATGGTGTCGAAGGCCGAATGGGCCATCGCCTCGCCTGGTTCGCCGGCCATTCTGAAGCTGTGTCTTTCTTATTTTTGTTTCGAGGTGACCAGAGCAATTTACTAGTAATTGTCAATTGCAGTCTCGATATGGGCCCGAGTAAAAGCTGTGAGCCGTTAAAATTTTGTGTGAGCCTATCAGTTATGGCCGTCTCACGGGCCGGCGCTCGGACTGGGTGGGCTCGATGGGTTACCCGCCCATTTCCTACAGTATCCGTAGTGCCTGAAATTCGAGGTAATACCTCCCTGGAGGTACCGTACCTGCCTGGCAACATCGCTCCTTTCCATTCCATTCCATTCCACAAAATAATCACTCAATTCTCGTCCCATGTTGAGCTGCGAATGCAGATGAGCATGAGGCTTCCAGCTTCATTTCGCCTTCATCTTCCGAAGTGACATTTTAATTTGGGGCGGAAACCACACCACTTCCTTGAGGGCAACACACCCAATCGATGGCAGAGGGGCCGACTCCCGCTGACCACCGGCTTGGCATCGGGCTAACGCCGATATTTGGGACTAACCAGCAACGAAAGTGGCCTAGCGCTGTCCATCACAACCAGGAAAATTAACATATGGCAGATCTGCGGAGTCTGCTCCACGCGAGCCAAGTTGCTGGGACGCACCCGAGGACACGGCACGGCTTCGTCAGCCATCACCTCAGCGGCGTCTACAGGGGGCGTCACGGCTCGTGTTTCGCGGTCGGGACGCGTGTGGGATGAGACACGGACAAGGCCGGCTTGTGGGATAGCGACGCAGGGACTTGAAGAGCCTGCCAACCAGAGGACCCAACTTACAAAGTTCTATGAGGTGTTCAGGTGTGTTGCTCTCCTCGGTGACCTGCTGCTGGCGGTGGCGCCGAGTCCACCGCCTCGGTTGGTCGAAGACGCAGCTGGTGGGCCAGACCCGCTCGCCCGGGCATCCCTCTCGGCGTTTTGACAGGCCTCAAATGATGATTCGAAATCCGCCATGATTGGATGCTGCAGCCCGACAAGCTTCTCAACGAGGCGTCATGCAGTCGCATGGCTTCAAGGAGCCCTGGCTATGTGGCTTGGACACCATGTGCGTCTGAGACCACTTCTCCTGCACGGTTGTCAAAGCGCCGTCTGATCTTTGTGATAGCTATTTCAACCCTGAACTCCCCGCCAGCACACGACGACAACATTTCGCTTGGCAGCGGGCCAACAGCGGATGATGCAGAGCCAGTATGAAGAACAGGCAGAAGTCGAGAAGCGGTTGCCGGACGTGCAAGCTCAGGCGGGTATGTATCGTCTCTTCGAATGCCTTACACCACACTGCCCCTGTCAGCATAGAGACAAAACATCCTGGAAAAAGCGGACTAGACGATCCACTGACCGCCTCATCAGCTAAGATGTGACGAGACAAAGCCTGGGTGCCGAAACTGTGCCCAGAAAGGGTTCGAGTGTCCGGGCTACCAACAGCGTCTCCAGTGGTCCACAAAGCACGAGAGACCAACCGCAACAAGGACAAGCGGTCCCGCAAACTTCGCCCAACTCGTTACCGCTGCCTCCGAGTCCATAGTCTCGAAGGCGGCAGCGGCCGCCGACGGCTCGGGCCATGACGGGGCTAGGACTTCGGCTGTGGCTCCGATATCCACTGCCTTGCTCACTGTTCCCTTCACGCCGTCGTCCACCGCCTCACCAACTGCATCCTCTTCGACCTCGCCGTACTCGTCCCCATCTTCATCCACGCCGTCTCCACCAGCTCAGTTGGAGGACCCCGTCCTGAGCGCCGAAAGCCATGCCGTCTTAGTGCCCGTGGTGCCTCCCGTGGTGGGCCCTGTGGTGCCTGAGACAGAGCCAGAATCCCCCGAGGAGCCCGGTCAAGAACCAGAGCTGGCCATGTCCGCACCCGTCATTGACATTCCGACCTTTTTGATAGAGCACTGGTTCAAATCCGTTTGCTCTTTGTGGTCGGCGCTCGACTCTCCTTCTAATCCATATCGTCAACTGACAGCTGATCTCTGGCATAACTCAACGCCAGTCTTCTACGCCCTGCAGTCCATCTCGGCTGCTTCCCTCGTCGACCGGCTCCCTTGTGTCATGAAAGATACGGCCCGAGCTGCCCCACGCAAGGCGTTTGAGGCCATCAGACAAGAACTTGTCACCTTTTCGACCGGATTTCGCCCCAAGTTCCCCACAGGGCTTCTCCTGTCGCTGTTCTGTATGAGCTCGTCCATGTGCTGGTTAGAGTCTCGTCAACTCGGCCAGCAGTTTGTCAAGCAGGCTAGGGCCGTGCTGAAAACTCTGGACGGTTGCCCACTTGACGCTGAGGGCCAGAGGCTGCTCGAATTTTTCAATGGCTGCCTCATCTACGAGGAGATGCTCCGCAGCGTGGTGAGCGAAGACGAAATCGACTTTGAGCACATGCTTAGTTGGCCAGAGCCAGCGACCAAACGGCCTCTAATACCTGCCGCCTCGCATCCATGGAGCGGCGTCTCCTCGGATGTCCTGAGACTGTTCGGCAAAGCCGTAGCTTTGTGCAGACGGTCCCGCACTCGGTGGCGCCACAATGAAGGGACGAGCTACCAGATTCTCCAAGGAGCCATGCAGGACATCGCCGAGGCTACAAGAGTGGAGGAGGCTCTGCTCTCGGTCGATGTCCCACAGCTTCTCGAATGCCACCCGGCCCCGCAAACCACGGACTCTGCCCGAGACCTGCACCATGTGTCTGAGGCATACCGTCTGTGCGCGCTGCTACAGCTCTACGAGACCTTCCCAGATCTCACCGCTAAACGGAGCCCGATGCTGAAGGACGCCAACAGATCTGTTGTCTGGCACTCATGGGTGGCTCCGCTGGCCCTACACATCACTGAGGTGCTTGGGAGGGTACCTCCGGGGAGCCTGAGTTGTATTCAGCCCCTTCTTTGTCTCTGCGCCGGAAGCGGGCTCAGATATGACAGCAAAGTTCCTCTGGGATGCGGACACAGCAGTTATTTTTTGAGGACAGATCCCGACGCAGCAACCGTCCGGACATTAGGGCTTACGGAACCTGACTTGGGCAATCCCGGCATATCCGAGACTGCCATTAAGATCTCGCAGGCGCGCCGCTTTGTTATGGATCGGTTGGAGCAGCTTGCGCTCTGCCTACCTCCCAAGCCAATCGGAGTGGCACAACAGCTGATGCGTGCGGTTTGGGCTGCGTACGATGCGGAAATCGGCCTAGCTCGTCGGACACATTGGCTTGATGTGATGAGTAATACCGGGCTTCACAGCCTCTTTGGCTGACGGCGTGGCGAGCTTTGGATTGCGAGCCATACAGCATCTGTAGATGGATGAGCTTACGCGTTGGGAGGGTTCATACGTGGAACAGCATTCAGCGCTACGTACATGCCCTGCTGTGCAAACTCTTGTGGCCGCGGACGGCCACCCAACTCCAGCCCGTCGATGCGCTCCGCCGCTCCCAAAATGTTGCAGATGTCTTGAGGATGTACACGCCGCACAGAGGCCCTCCGTTTGGGTGACTATCCAGTTCGCCATGAATACCTTGTCCATGAGTGAGTGCTGCTCCTGGTCGCTCTGCGTTAGAGAGAAGCTAACTTTAAGGTCTTTAGAAATCCCACCACATATATAACCAGCCAGACCGAGGGGCATACACACGACTTTCTCATCCCGAGTTCGACCGAAGCGAACGATACCCAAGCGCAGCGCAAACTCGTTGCACCCTTTATCTCTCGACGTGGAGTGCGGTCGCTTTCAGGCCGGGGATGCTCAGGGGAAGGGGCGAGGCGTTTCAACGAGGTTCTGGGTGGAGCGAAGGGGAAGAGGATGTACAGGAATAGGTAGGTGAGCGCACGCCCGAGCAGGTTATGAGCAGGAGTGGCTGCACTTACTTTACGTCGAGTGGTTGAGGTGGGCTAGTCAAGGCGAGGACTGCCTACCTAGGGATCACGACGCAACACTTGAGAGTTAGCTGGGCAATGGATGGACTACGCCAAAGACTGATGCGAGGGAAGACGAGGCATCCTGACCGCATCACCTGGGTCAAACATGTGGTTTCTAGACTCGGCTCATGCCTTCTGTAAGGTGGATTCAGAGTATATAGGTTTTCCAGGTTCATATGTGCAATCAAATGACCTTCTCCATCCTCCGTTATTCGCCTCGGATGTTGTAAGTATGATCGGCTTTAAGGCTCAAGATGTACGATTATACAAGATAGGTCAAATGGAACAGAAAGCACATGATGGGCAAACGGACGAGTATGGACATGATCCATTGGCTTGAAGGGTCGTGACCTGGAAGAGACTGTGAGCCAGGCAGCAAGGCACTTTGCTGCCTTCTAAGGCTGGGTACCTTGGTCGGTGCTAGGGGCGAACTGAGGTGCAAGAGCTTGATCATAAGGAAGGTGTGACCCAATGGGCCCCGAGCAGGCAGTGGGCTTTTACATTTCGACCAGGCGCTAAGTCTGGTGACATTATAGAGCGCTGTACCTGATTTGACTTCGTGGCGACGGTCCAGCCAGATAATCGATGACCCGATGGCAAACGACCTGTGAGCATCAACATGGAGCTAAACTCTGGAGATGACCTCATATCCCTCAAGGAGTCAATCCTAAGCCAGTACTCGCCCTCCACAGAGAGCATCCCCTCCATCGCCAATGCAGACCGATACGCCAGATACAACGGCCTGACCATTGACAGCTTCCAGCTTGACTGGCAACAGGTGGTGGGGGGTGACCAGGCCATTGCCGCCACCCTTGTTGATCTCGAACCGGGGCAGCTTCTTGAGAACGATCAGCTTGAAGAATGCCTCTTTCGCGTCATCATCCCTACCTCGGAGCAATGGCACATGCCTGCCGCATCGCTGGAAATCCTCCAGCAAGTGTGCAGGAGGTGCAAAGAGGATGAGGTGATAAACCTGGTCTCCCATGAATGCTTCCCAGAGTCGAGGAAGTGGAAGCTACTGAAGTTGGAGACGCCAGCACTTCGCAGTGACCATGGCAGCGACTGCCGCCGGCTAGCGCGACGAGTCAAGGCCTTCTTGAAGGAACCGCTGCCCGACCATCGCCTGCCTCTTCACCCGGTTGACATTGAGAAAGGAGAAGGGCTCGAATTCCCAGATCGCCTGGCTCGGATGGACAAAGAGCAGACAAGGGTCTTGGAAAAGGAAATTCTCGCCGTGAGGAAAGAAACAGTCATGTACTTGATGCAGAGCCTGAAGTCGGACTTAACCGAGCATGACGAGCGAGACTTGCTTGAGAGCTTCTCCACCTACCAAGGAGTGAGTCAACTCCCATCCACAGTTAACACCCTGTGCTAATGCAAGGCGCAGGTCGGAGCAAGAGAGCACTTGACGCCCCCACTGAGCCCCTTGGTGGCTACACACCCGGAGTACTTCGTCCCCGAAGATGTATCTTGCGAAGTACCGGCACCGTCCGACCCCAGCTCAAAACTTAGCGATGATATCGACGCCGCCGAAAGCAGGATATTCGCGACCGACTTGGAATTTTGGGCCGATGCGTTGGAGAAGGATGACTCGCTTGGGAGATACGAGGACATTGATGTCTCGGAGATGATCCGAGCAGGAGAAATCCGGGCATCCGGTCCACTGTCGTCCGGAATGGCGGTCCCACGAGACTTAAAGGTCGACGTCCCTCTGCTTCCAGCTAGCGACGACGGCGGCGGCGATAGTCAGGCAGTCACGAGAGTCCTTGCACCTTGTGATCTGGCGGGAGCTCAAAAACTGATCGAGAGCAGCGACACATTCTCTGGGTCTGATGGTCCAACGGGCCAACTCGTCTCACTCTTCCAGAAAAGCGCAGCCATCGTGACGAGACTGGCCGAACAGGAGAAGCTTCAGCCGCTCGATGCCACGGCCAGAGTTTCCGTTCCCGTCTTGGACTTCTCCATACCTGTCCCTGAATGGGAACAGCGTCTCTGGGAGGCTAGAGCCATGTTTCGGTGGATCCAGAAAGATGCTGACGTCGACTGGCAGGGTCCTAAATGGACGCACAACAGGGCTGCCGAGCAGAGATTGGTGTGGGCGCCATTGGCATATATGAAGGAGAAGAAGTTGGTTTCGGATGAAATCGAGGTCTCCGCCGAGGATCTCGACTTCTTTCTAAGGAGAACCCGCGATGACGAAGTCCTCACCAGTGCGGATTATGTCTGCAAAGAGCCAGGCGTCGCTGTGCTCCGACTTGGTGAATACCAAGATGATGCGGATGATGAGGAAGGCTACCTTTCACCACTCGACTGCTCCGAGAAAGCGCCGCCGAGCCGTTCTCAAGCCAGCAGGTGGGAGAGAACATCGACTTGCTCGAACGAGTCGTCTATGCATTTGGATCCCAATCCCCCATTGACTCCCAAGAGTTCAACCTTACCTCCCGCGGACCTGAAGAGTCTCCTGAGTAAGAGGAAACGGCATATCGACGAGACACTCAAGAAAAGAGAGGCCAACGGGAAGCAAGATCAGTTGACAGCAGCAGCCCTTGGCTTCAATGCTACAGACATTATCGACCCAGGCCTGATCCCGTCGACCAACGTCTTGAGAGGATTCATGAGCGAGTACACGGATTTCGCGCCGCTCGTCGACAACTTTGTCGAGATGAACTTCCCCAAGAAACCAAAACTTACCCACAGCTCCTTCGCGCCACCCAGCACAATCTCAGAGGCCCAGTCCAAAAAGGCAGACGAGGCAGCAAAGCTGATGCCTGCTCCCCCCAAGCCAATCCCAGCCCCCGCACCATCCATAACTCCTCCCCCTATCCCTCCCCGCGTCGTGGTGTCCTCCACCGCCCCGAACCCCCTAGTCCAGCACATCCGAACTCTTCTCCCCACCATTGAACTGACCTACCGCAACCCAGACAAGCACCGCCCGCCGGACTGGATCCCCGGCTCCCGCTCCCCAAACCTCGACGAAGCAGACTTCGTCGTCTCCCCTGCAACGGGCATTCTCCTCACAACCATGATCCAGCTGAGGCAGAGACCGGTGCCGGGACAAACAGCAGCCGCAGCATCATCATCATTAGCGGGCCGGCACAACAACGCAACCAACTTCCGCCGCGTCGTGGAGAACGTCGCCGTTCGTCACGAGCGCCTCGTGGTGCTCGTCTCCGAGGGCAACAAGCACAGCGAGACGGCCAGCCCGCTATCGCAGTCGGACGCGCGCGCGCTGGCAGAGTTTCAGGGGTTCGCGGCCGGGCTGCGGGTGGCGACGGCCGATTTGAGGATCGTGTATGTCGGCGGCGGGGTGCAGACGCTGGCGCGGTGGGTGTCTGCAGTGGTTTGTGAGTATCATGCGAGAGAGGCGGTTGCGGCGGGTGTAAGGGACATGTTGTTGCCGGTGGAGACGTCGTGGGAGGTATTTCTGCGACGGGCGGGGATGAATGTGTTTGCGGCGCAGGTGGTGCTGGGAACGCTCAAGGTGCCGAGTGATAGGCCCGCTGTTGCGGGTGAGGATGGGCAGATGTTTGGGTTGCCGTTGTTTGTTATGATGCCGAGGGAGAGGAGGGTTGAGCTGTTTCAGAAGGCGTTTGGCGGGAGAAGGGTTCTGGACCGGGTGAGTGATGCTCTTGATGAGCCATGGGGAGAACGGGCCGTTGATGACGGCGGTTTTGATCCCGAGCTGGCGCGATGGGGCGGATTCCCTGTGATTCCCTGAATCCTGGACCACAGCAATACTTCGCCGACGAGTTGCTATGTATTGGAAACGTTTGCTTGTCAGGAATAGTAGCTCTGGAGATGCTTGGCAGTCTAGCTGATGTTAGCAATGAGAAAGCATCGTCGTTTTCTTCAAACTCACCAGCTGTTAAGAATATGAGTGTGGGCGATAGATGAAAGGTGCTGCGAGAATGGGTGGCGTGCAGATTGGGCGTCACGTCTCGGTATCCCCCCGATCGGGGCTTCCTCTGTCGTCTTGAGACGGCTTGCTGGGTCCGAGACTCCAGACATTGAGGCTTGTTTCCTCAACTACAATCTGGAAGCTCGGGCTGCTCCGTGATGCTGTGCTCGCCTCCGACCCGGACTCGTCCGAGCTCTCGGAGCTCTCCTCATCCTCGTCCACAAACTTCCATGCCCCTGAGCAAGTGGCAACCACGGAACCGCTCATATGCATAGCAGTCGCCCCAACGGCCGAGCCATGTGCCTTCCAGTCCCAAGACGGTTCAACACCACCATCCCGATTCCCAACCCCTTCCCAAACGACCACGCCCCCATCCTTGGTCCCAGCCCACACCTCAAACCCTCCGGTCCCCCCACTCCCGGGGAACACATCACAACTCAACCGCTGATTCGTCCTTCCGTCTCTCCCCTCAAGCGCACCCAGCAACCGGTGCGTGCCGCGCAAGTCATACACCAACAATCCAGTCGAGCCCCTCTCATTAACCACCAAATACCGCCCGCACGGTGACCACACCGTCTGCAGCACGCCCCTCCCGCCAACCCGGGCCTCCTGCGCCACGCCCTTGACGCTCCACGTCGCGACGCACTCCCCGCTGCGCAGCAGATCGTACAGGCCCAGACTCCGCGTCCATGTGCCGGCCGCTAGGAGGCCCAAGCCACCAGCACCACCACCAGCAGCGTTGCTACTACTCCCGCCGCCGTTCCCGTCAGCGACAGGCTGGTAAGGCTGGGCGGCCAGCGCCGAGACGGTGCCGCGCATGCCGACGCCGCCGCCCTTGGCGAGGTGCCGGGTCGACGGGATGGTGGGGATGGAGAGGAGCGGGGATGGGTTGAGGGTGTCGGGGCGGGAGACGTCGAAGAGGGCGATGCGGTTGGTCGTGCCAGCTATGAAGTGCGTTCCCGGCACTGGCCAGATGAGGGAGGTGATGGGGAGGTAGGCTTCGGTTTCCTGCTTGATTAGGTGGAAGGAGGCTAGGTGTGGGGGTTGAGTTCGGACTGGTGGAGGTGGAGATAATCTGTTATCATTGTCGTCAGGGAAGGGCGAGCTTGATGGTGATGGCGGGAAAGCGTGGTGTAGGTGGATGGGGTGGTCGGTGCTGGCTGTTAGGAGGACTTGGGTTGAAGGGTGCTCCAGAGCGAAGTACGGACATGGGGCGATGGCGCTGGTTGGTTCGGCGAGGGCGAGTGTGCTGTGGGCAGTGAGCTCGACCGGGGACTGCCGTGGTTCGAGGAGATTGTCTGGGAGGACAAAGGTGCAGATGCGGTTTGAGAAGGATGATGTGAAGAGGGTTGTGCCGTCGGCAGACCTGACGATGTTAATTTGCTGCTTGAAAGCTAGGAATGAAACATGAAACGTACCATTGCACGCTCTTGAAGAAGGAGTCGCGGCTGTGGACGCTGCCCTGCTTGGGCGGTAGAGACCCATTGGGGTTCCTGCATGAGGCCACAAGGTTGACTGACGGGGAATCCATGATGCCGGCCAATTTACTCCATGCTTATGGGATGATGGCTAGACACGGCACATGCCCACCACCTCGCAGGATATACGGATCCGTACTTAGGTGCAGTTGACTCGGAATGGCAGGTAGCGGGGCAGTATAATAAGTGTGCCTTTGAAGGTGTCGGGTATCTGTATTTAGGAGATACCAGCTTCGAATTGGAACTTGGCAACCCCGGTTTGTATGTTAGCGCGTGAATTAGGTGCTTACCTCCATACAATACCTCTCTTCAGCTTCATCACCTTCACTTTTTTTTTTCCCTCTTCCTCTTTATCTTCGTTTTGTTATTCTCTTACTTTTCACCTATATCTTCTACAAGTATGTTTTATCTTTCTTGCTATCTTACTTTCCTTGGATGCCATTTTTTATTGAAATATTGCGCCCCGCATGTGCCACGCTAACGGACAAACCAAAGCTGGTCTGTGCGGATTACTGACCTACTGAGCATGGGGTGGGGGGGTCCACTCCACATCGCAGCCCTGCGGCTCCACCTATCAGGGACACTGGACCTGCAGCTTGGAGCTCCCGAAGCTGCAGCTCGTCGTCCCCTTTCCCGCTTCTCCCAACAACCACGCCAGACCGATTCCGAACGACAGCCTTGGACTTTCATCTAACAACAGTCTTGCAACATCTTTCGACATCGCTCTAGTTTTGTCAATATGAATGCGATTGAGGAGGATCGCTGCAAGGAGCTCCGCGACCTGAGCATCGTCAACCTCATTGTCTCGATGTATTGCGGATCCATCTACGGAAGCATCGTGTTGTTATATTGCATCGCTAACGATGCTGCAGCGTCATCGTCATTGGCATGCTCGTCAGTTACCTCCCTCAGCACGCACGCATCATCAAGCGCCGCACTTCAGAGGGCATTTCCCCCTACTTCGTCCTCCTCGGCACCACGTCAGCGACCTCGGCCTTTGCGAACATTCTCCTTCTCCCAAAGTCTCGCCAGGATGTGGCCTGCTGCAAGGAATTAGAAACCTTCCACTGCATTGCTGGCCTTCTGGGCATCGCTCAGCTTGGCGTGCAGTGGATATGCTTCACCTTCATGTGAGTGCCTTGATCGGTTGGGTCCAGCGACGAGACAGCAACTGACTGACCAACTGCACAGTTTCGTTCTCTTCCTCGTGTTCTTCCGCTACGGTTCCGACGACGATGCTGAGATTGAAGAGCTGGACGACCACCAACCGAGATGGCAGACTGCTTTGCTCGTCGCATCCTTGACTTTGCTGCACGGCCTCGCAGTCATCGTCATCACGGGCGTCCTGTCGGCCGTGGCTAAGGAATCCCTGCCTACCTGGGCCAATATCCTCGGTGTCATGGCGGCTCTCCTCGCGGCTGTGCAGTACATTCCCCAGATTTGGACCACGTACCACCTCAAGCATGTGGGCAGTCTCAGCATCCCGATGATGTGCATTCAGACTCCTGGTGGTTTTGTCTTCGCAGCCAGCTTGTTTGCCCGGCTCGGCTGGGGTGGGTGGAGCTCATGGGGGATCTTTCTCATGACTGCTACGATGCAAGGGGTCCTTCTGTACCTCGCCATCTACTACGAGATTCAGGCCCACTCCACCGACATTCCGAAGCCACCATCGCCTGACAATACGCCCCTTCTCCCATCCGACGGCCACCATTCTGAGTACGGCACCAACCGGGGCTAGGCGAGCTAGGGGGATATACCGTACAATGCACCCATGTCATCTCCCTTGAGCTTAGGACAGAAGGGATAGCGGATTACCGTGCCACTACGTGACGTTCAGCTAGGAAGATCCATCCGTTCCTTGTGCCATTCTACCTCAAGTTCGGATCCTAGCAGCATGACATCGACGCAGACCAGGTCGCTGTACTCCCTAGGGCCGGTCTAGGCATCTCAGTCCAACTTCAACGGACAGCCTCAACTCGCCTGAGGCAGCCGTTGTTTAGCATCGACCATTCATCATCCGCATCTCGCAGCGCGTCGAACTACCAAACGCACGCACGGCGTCGTCTGGTGCAGGACACCCTCGCTGACTTCTGTTTCCAGAACGCTCTTCTGTTACCGACTAGAAATCAAAAACCAAACGAGGATTCCCACTAAAACCTCCCTTGTCCTGGCCAGACTCCATGGGCCTCCCCCAGCTTTGCGCCGGATTCTTCTGGGGAAGCCTGTCTGAGCAGGGCATAAATTGGTGGGATGCAGCAAACGCGGTCAAGTGCCGTGCCACCTAATGTGACTGCGGACGGCCACTCCTCGAACATCTCTTGGATCCGATGCTACAGCTTGGCCAGTTTTGGAATCCCTGATCCCAGCAACCGTTTGCTGGTACCCGCGTGTTGCAACTGGGTGTTACATTCGCTGCAGCCTTTTTCGCCTACCTCTTCCAGGATGAGTATTCCGGGCTGAAGTTGTCCGTCGCCCTGCCTCCCCCTTCCCGTTGAACGGCAACAAACACATTGCTGGATATTTTCCAGCCGCTGATTAGCGGCGGAAACGTCGGGCTTTAGTTTTCACAATATTCCGGTTGGCGACTACTCGATCTGGGGCTTCAGTTGCTGCACGGAAGGGATGCGGCTCGCTTCAATGATCTTCGCGCCTGGAACACCGTTCTTATGCAACAGCATAACCGCCAGGCATAATGTCTTCCTTGGCACCCAATTCACTGCCTCCTTCAGTCACACACTGAATATCCTGGGGCAGCTTTGGGGAAGCCCACTTCAAATCGCGTCGCCCGGCGTTCGCAGGTGCCAATCGATCAGGTTTCCCATGCAGCAAGAGAGGCGCAGGCGGTATGCGTTCCTGGCCCCGTCCATGATTCCTACAAGTTGACAGAGCGAACCTTCTTATTTCAGCTCCCTTATTCGCCCCCTGTTAGCTGTCGGTGCTCGTTTTTGCTCTCTGCAAAGTCCTCGACCTGCTCCCGCCTCCTATTCATAGTGTCTGTTGTCTAATCCATGACAATATCACGACCAGAGCTTACTGTTGCTCCCCATTCACACCGTCCACATCGACCCAAGCAGACTTGGTATGACGATGTTGCCACCAGAAATACGGGTGGTTGACAGGACCAGGGTGCACCGCCGCCAGAACAGGCCTTGTCCTGGTGGGAACGGGGCCACCATAGGCACCTTTCAAGAATTTACTGTTCTCTGCAACTCGAACATTGAAGGGGATGTCCTCGACACACTGGATGTTTTCGACTTAACGGCGTGTGTCGATCTCTGCTCCTCGTTCCACCCAAGATGCGAAGGGGCCTCGTTTGACGGATCCCGGTGCACCCTACGGACCAACGTAAGGTCAGCTGAGGAGCAGGCTTTGGCAAGGCGGATCGATTCTGCAATCGCCAGCTTCCCAGGTGCTAGCTCGGATTGCGCAACGCTAGGCGGGACCGAGGAGGCGGTCGGGACCACCTTCACCACCATGTGCGGGTTCATCATCGCTGGAAACGACATCAGCCAGAACTTTGCCCCGACATTTCAAGACTGCTTGGGGCAATGTGCGTCAACGAACGGCTGCGCAGCGGTGTCTTTCGACCCAAGCCAAGATCTCGGGTTCAAGAATTGCTACCTCAAGACCGCAGTGCGAGACTCCAGCGACGTTGCCGCAGACCGACGCACCGACTCTGCCATGATGGCTGCTGCTGTTGCTGCTCCGGATCTCTCGCCGGGTGCAAGCTCATCTCCGGCTGGCCCTGGAGTCTCCACCATCCCGGTGCCCCAACCAGGTAGCGGGGCCGTGTTCTTCACTCCACCCGGGGGCAGCACGGCAGCCGCGCATACTCCACCTACACCGATCTCGACGCCGGCGCCGACCCCTTCATTGGGCACAGCAACCGAGCTCCTGATTGCGCAAAATTCGTCGCTAGCCGCGGGCTCGCTCCCGCCCTTGCTCCCAAAACCCACTACGACGTCCGTTTCCTTGACAGAATCGTCCGTCCCGGAAACGGCTGGCCAAAATGCTGGCGACGGTCCGCCGCTGTCCATGGCCTGGGTCGCCGCACCCATCGTGGGCAGCGTGGCGGCTATCGCGCTGATTGCAGTCTCCTTTGTCATGCTCAGACGCAGGCGCCGCAACGACGGCGGCGGCAAGAAGGCGAATATTTCTCGCCTGCCTGCGGTGTCGAGTTTGTTCACCGCTTGGCTGCCGTCGTCCTGGTCCTTCGGTTCCTCCTCCTCGTCCCAGCCTAGGACCGAGAGCCGGGGAAGTAGCGGTAGGGAGGTAATGTGCATGGGGAATTCCTCCAAGGTTGAATCCGGGCGGCGGAGGAGGAGTGCCGAGGTCAGCAGGGATAGGGGGGTTGTGAGGAGCAGCGTTGTGGGCTTCATGATTGGGCGGCCGATGGGGATGGAGAGGTTGGAGGATCTTGAGGGAGGGGAAGGGAAGGATGATGTGTCTGGTGGTACTGGGAGGATGGGGTTGAGGAACAGTCTGAACGGCTTGGGACAGAACAAGTGGTCACAGTAAGTTGGTGAGTCGGTCAGCTGGAGGATGTTGAGCGGGGGTTTGAAGGGTTGGGGTTGGTATTGGTTTATCAATACGTGCCTGTTGTGGCGTGGAGTTTGGGGGGGATAACACAAGGGTTAGTATTGTTGTTTGGAGTTATCAGGTTCCAGGTTGTTCTTCATACAAAATTCAAGCCTCTTCGAGGGATGGCACGCACTACGGAGACTGGTGCTGCTCTTGCGGGAAGGAGCGAATGTGGGTGCTGTGCTTGGCGGCTGAACGAGATCTGAACTTCAAGGGGCGTGGGCTTGCTGGGCCTTTGATTGGTCAGCAAGCGCGATGAGTAGCGCTGCACGGCCCGGAATGTGTCATGCCGGCGATGACGGATGTCATTGACCCCTTCTCCCTCATCTGCCTGTTTCCTTTTCTCTCTCTCTTGGCTTGGCCGGCGGCCATAGGAGATAAGGTCAGTTATCGGAAGAATTCCAGTGACCTCTTTGCTCACGCAAGAGCCTGCGTCTCCTGTTTGCTGCTTTGCCTGTTTCCTCCAAAGACGGTGGGATCTACCTCGGCTTCGCGAGATCGCGGGACTCTCTCGCCACTCTCGCCGTGCGCG
This sequence comes from Parathielavia appendiculata, assembly GCF_033297405.1. Classification (NCBI taxonomy): domain Eukaryota; kingdom Fungi; phylum Ascomycota; class Sordariomycetes; order Sordariales; family Chaetomiaceae; genus Parathielavia; species Parathielavia appendiculata. Next base: position 2,865,326 of record NW_026944222.1, read on the forward strand.
TGGCCGACAACGTTATAGCTCCGCGGTTCTGCGCCTATTCATCATACGGCGGCTTGCAGAACCCTCCTGGTGCAAATCGCGGATCAATGGCTATTACACGTACCCCCGTGGGCCATGATGAGGACGGCGACCAGCACGGTCAGTCCCAGTCCCACCCTCCTCACGCACAGCATCAACACTCGCTCTCTGATGCCTCGACTGCGACCGTTGATATTGAGGCCTGGACCGTCGCCGCCCTCGAATCGTTGAGAATTTCGCCCATTGCGCGGGGCACCGGCAGTGCCCTGGCCATTCCCCTCGACAGCGACTGCAGTCCCGCGCCCGAGTTCGAGCGCGATGGCCCCGAAGGGATGAAGCTGCGCGGTGTCGCATTCGAAGGCGGCCACACCGACGCTTTCGGCGCAGGCATTACACCGCCGCGCCGTCCCCCCTCACGACGCGACAGCATGCGCCGGCGCGAGGCCCTGCTCAAGGGCAAGGAGGGCAGTCGGCAGCGCCGGCGCTGGGAGAACGGTAAAAGCATCCCCTACAGATTCCCTCACGCTGACTTCCCCACCATAGCCGTCAGAAGCTCAAACCATCCCAACGGGTGCTAATGAATGGATTCGAACGTTTCCAAAAAAACAGACCGCCTCCTCCACGTCCCCAACGTCATGCCCCCGCTTCCGTCAGACTGGCAGATCCAACCCACCCACCGCGTCCTGCCCCCCGTGCCCTACCAATTAGCCCAGTACTGGGATAAAGGCTTGCGTGAGCAGTACATCCTCAACCAGAGCCGCCGGCACCATCACCAACACCACCGTCATCATCCCAACCACCAGCCCCAGGAATCAGCCGGGTCCATGCCTCTTGGTGCCGAGGGCGTCGGCCACGTCCCGCGCGACCTGCGCGCTACGGCCAAGCGCACGCCTGCCGTTAAGGCGTGGCTGCGGGTTCTCGAGGAGCCCGTGCGGGAATGGGTTATTGAGCGCGGCTTGGCCGTCGTTGCTGCTACTGCTGCTCCTGCTGGCGCGGATAAGGCCGGGGAGGGTGGTGATGGTGGTGAGGGCGAGATTGATGATGAGACGGACTCGGATGACGAGGAGATTGTGTTTGTGGGACGGAACGGGCGGATGATGGACGGCAAGCCTTGGAAGAAGGCGCAGCGGGTGGTGTCTGGTGTTGGTGCTGGTGCTGTTGGGAAGGGGGAGGTGATGGACAGGGGGCTGGTGTTGGAGATGGAGGAGGGGGGTGGAGGGGCGTTGAAGTAGGTTGTCTCCTTTCTTGTCCTTTTCTCCTCTCTCTTTTCCCTCACTTTTCTCTCTTCTCTTCCTGTCCTTTTCCTCTTTTCGTGCATGTTTCCTTTCCACCTCCTCTCGCTCCGCTTTCTCCCAATTGTGAATCAAAGCCGCTGACGAAGGGCACAGACGCTGGCTCACTCATTCCATCTCGGACTACTACGGCCTCGAATCCAAATCCGCCATGGTCGGCAATCCGGCGCGATGCGTCGTCTTTGTAGGGGTCAAGCAGAAGCAGAAGCAGCCGGGCCCGCGGCATAAGCCCCCCTGCCGGCCTGTGCTGCCGCCACCGTTGTGGGAGATGTTCTAAGGGGACCGGCGTGGCGGGCAGCAAGCCATAAGTTTGGTACTGCTGAAGAAGAAGACGGAAAACAATTCTGCATTGCATACCTAGATTGCATGTTGATGACCATTTGTCAGGGTACACAGAAGAGCGAAGACAGAGAAGCAGTACCTATCTCTCTTGTCAATACACAGCACTTAGCAAGCTGCTACTTTCAGGGCTAAGCTCATTCTCACCACAATTCGAACATGGTGACTAAAGTGTTGCTTGCTTGTGACACAACGGGCAGTTTTTCACGCGACCAAGGATTACACAATGCTTCACATCTCATCCGAATCAAGTATACATTGTCATTTTTGTGTCACTGATTACATGTCATGACTATCTCCATCCGCTGCGTTCACAAACCGACGCCCCGCTATTTATCAAGCCGTCACACCCAAGATAGAGTTGAACGCGTTGGCGGCCGCCTGGCCCGTAGCCGCCTGGGCAGCTTGCGATGCCTGGTGGCAAGCCTGCACTGTCTCGTCGGCAGCCTTGCACGAGCTCTCGAGGCGCTGGCAGGTAAACTCGGCAATGATGCGGATAGCCTGCGCCGACCCGTGGTTGAAGTCGGCCATGTTGACGTTCTGGAAGCTGGCCTCCTTGCGGCCGTCCAGGCCGACGGCGAATTTGATCGCCGGGCTGCCGCACTCGCCAAAGTCGAGGGCGCCGCCGCCGCCACCGTTGGCTGCCTGGCGGCGGTAGCCGCGGGAGGAGGAAGACAAAGGGGTCGAGCGGCGGCGGAGTCTCTTCAGGTTGTTGGCGGCGCGGCACTCGTCCTCCTGGGCGTCGCACTGCTGAGTGCCGCCGGCGAGCTGGCCCGCGTTGGCAGCGTTGGCGCACGCGTTCTTTTGGATGGCGCAAGAGCGCTGGATGGCGGCGCCGGCGTTCAAAAAGGTGGCGCCGTTCACGGAAAAGGGGCGGTCCGCGCTGGCGGTGCTCTGCACCGGGGGCGGGGGGCCGCCGAGGTTGCCGCCGAAGGCTTGGACGTTGACGGTGCCGGTCGCAACGTCGTCGTTGCCGGCGTTGGCGTCGTCACCGGCGGGCTCCTCGACGACGACAGTGCATGCTGTTATGATATTAGCGTGGGCTCCTTCGACATTGAGGGAGACACCTAAGACACCTATTGAACATACCAGCATCTTCAGCATCGCCAGTTCCGGCATCGGCATCAGCCTCGTCACCCGCGCCAGCGCCGGCGTCAATATCGGCCACGGCAGCCAGGATCTCTTCCTCAGTGACCGCGGGGGTGAGGAGATTCAGCGTGACAATGCAGCCGGCGGCATCGTTCTCGTCGTTGCATGTGTTGCCCGCAGCGGTCGGATCATCAAGCTGGATAGTGTCAGCATTTTTGCTGCTCTTTACTCGGAGAGAGTCTGCACTACTTTACCTCGCCTGGGGGGAAAGTGGCACTCTGCAGAGCAAGGAGGGGGTCGGCGCCGATGGATGCCAGGGACTTGGCAACCTCAAGCTCGATTGCGGCGTTGTTGACGGCCTCGGGCGAGGCAGGGTCCTGGTGCTGCTGGATGTTGGCAATCTCGGGATTGACCGCAGTCTCATTGCAGAGCTCGCTGGCCAGGCCAACCTGCAGTGTATTGCGTTCGAGGGCGCGGAACAGGATGGCTTGGATCTGGCCGTCCAGGTCGCCGGCCTCCTTAGCGTTGGTGAAGGCCTGGTCGGCTACGATCTGCTGAAGGCAGTCGAGGTTGGCGACCTCTGGGGCACCGGTGGCAGCGGCTGCATTGCCCAGCAGGGCAAAGACAGCATCAACAATGTTCAGGGGGTTGTTGAGTTTGAGGGCGACATTGGTGGCGCGGAGGATAGCCTCGTGTGAGTGCTCCTGGGGAACCTCACGCTTCGAAGCCTTGCGAGAGTAGATAGAGATCTCGCGGGCCGAAGCAATGCCCGCTAGGGCAACCAAAGCAGTCCCGTACTTCATGGTTTCGTAAAGTTTTGTAGCGATCGACGCGAGGTAAAGAGTTGGAAAAATAGAGGCCCGGCCTAATGAAGTGAATGATCAAATGAAAAGAGTGTCGAAAAGAAAGTTCGCTGAACTGTAAAGAACGGAATGAAGATGGGAGCGCTTGTGGTAAGGAATGGAGATGTTGGTGTCGAGGCATCCGTGGACGTTATATGCGGAAACGAGAGGAGTCCAACACTAGGTGGGATGCGTCGTCTCATAATGGGCATGGATCCTGAAATCCTTGGTCGCTCGCTAACAAGCTGTGTGCCGGCGATCAGAAGGGGTGAAAGGGAACACAACAAGGCTGTTCCTGGAGAGAGGTGTAATTGAGCGGTTCTCTTGGAGCAGGGCCCGTCGGCTCTCCTGGATCCGGGACGAGAGGGTCATCAAGGGTAATTCAAACATGCTCAACGTTGGAGTAGGCGCCAGACGAATCCTCTCTTGGCGCCTGTCTGAAAACATGGGCGAGGTCATGAGCACCCCAGGTTTGGAAGGATGCTCGCTTTGGCCTTGACATGACCTCAGACTGAGAGGACGAGGCCACATCAGCACCGTCGGCACTTCCAGGTCGTTGACTTTTCAGCATCGGCTTGCCTGTCGGCATGGCATGATTGAAGCATGCCCCATGCACGTCGACACAAATTAGAGCGAAGGCTACCACCGTAAACCCAGGTGTGGGTGCTGCGGCTTCCTGCCCTTGATGTCCGAACTTGGGAGTCGTGTTGATGGGTCGACAGACGGGGCTGATGTCGGGTCCTGGTTTCGCAACCAGCCGATTGGTGCGTCAGTTTGCGGGCTGAGTGCAGAAATGCTTTGGGATCAGATCCGTCGGATCAGACGAGACATGGCACATGGTTTGTCTCAGCTCTGCTGGCGCCTGGCGGGAGCCGCATGCAAGGCAGTGGCTGAACCAGGCAGAAGATGGCCGGTCTGGGGAAACAGGGGCTGTTCCGCATCCTTGTTCCGTGTTGGAATTTGGAAACCACCATCCAAGCGAGGGCCCACTCCCTATCACCAATGCTTCAGTTGATAGTGGCATCTTGTCAAGCAACGCATCGTCCGCCGACTCGGAGAATTCCTCAGACGCAGCAGACGCTGCCCTTCAGCCACCAGGCTTCCCCTTCGCGGCGCCCTGTCACTCTCCGTTCGTGCATGCGAGTCCAGTCCAGCCAGATTTGGGAACGGGGCGCGCTGTTATGGCCGCTCGAACATCAGACGGACGACATGAGTGGCAGGAATTAGCAGCATCTATCATATGCCTAACACTCTACCATAACGGGCTTAGCTTAGCTTATTTGTCGTTTCCCGGCCTATTATCTCTTAGCTGTCTTACTTTATTACCATTCAGACCACATTGAACGTATTACGCCTAAGGAGACGACATCTTGAAATTAGCCTTGGTGCAGCCCGCCTATGCCCAGGTTTTGGTCCGACATAGAAATACGCGCCACACCTGTACATGGTGTCGAAGCCCAGCTTCAATGGCGCCATGCACGACACGACGCCCGAGTTGATAGTACAGGTGACGGCGTTCAAGGTTGGACACGGACGCCTGAGCATCCGTGGACAATATCATGACGCCAAAGTACGTAGTCGTCGGCTGCACGAACCACTTCACGCTCGGGTTGCTGGGGGGGAAGGGCTGGCCACCGGCGGTGATGAGACCGAACGGTGATGCCTGGGCAGTGGCGGAGTTGATCGTGAAGTAGCCATTGACGGCAGCGACGTAATAACCTGGGGGCATGCCGGTCACGCCGAGGTATGCTGTCTGAGTGGGCGCGACCGGCGTTGTGGTCGATGTGACGGTGGTAGTCTTTTGGTACAGGCCTGTGGTCGTTGAAGCGAGGGTGGTGGTGGCAGGCACAACGACGGTGCTCGACACAATGACGGTAACAGTGGACGTGGAAATGGAAGGGATTGCGCTGCTTTCGGTGACGGTTTCGACCAAGGGCGCGGCGGGTATTGTCGTGGTCACAAAAACATCACTGGAGACGGTGTAAATGCAGGAGCAGGCTGACGAGTACTCCTCGAGACTCCCGCAGTTGGACGCGAGAGGGTACACCCGGAGGCCGATGACATGGTAGCGGTAGTGAGGACGCAGACGGAGACGACAGGGCCGGCACGCATCTACGTTTTTTATCACCCGGGCCCCTCTTCTTCTTGTCCGAAGGAGCCGGATTGGTTGGCGCTGTCACCACCTGGGTTACGGTCGCCACAGTCGTCTCCGAGTCATCGGTAATGGTTTCAAGCACCTCGGCATACGACGTTGACGTCTCGTAGTGGATGGACTCGGTGGTGCTAAGGGTGGCGATGATGTCGGTGTAAGGGATAGTAGTGGTGGTTGAGAGCAGAAAGAGGTCCCCTCACGCAGGTGCGGACTCACCGGGGCTTTACCATTCATCTGCCCTTCTCCTGGAGATTGGCATGCGGGCCCTGCGATCGAGAATGGCTCAATCCAGGAGGATTCAACATGTCACTAGTTCCAGCTGTGTGAGTTCGCCTGCAAAAACAGGAATTTTAGTATGGGGTGGGACTTGGATATCCAACATCGTGAAGAGAAGGACCAGCACTGAGCGGGCAGTTGCCTGCCCTCGTAAACCAAACTCAGCTGTGTGGACGTCATCCCAACGAGTACGGGGGATGATCAACAAACAGAGTTGGCCCTGTCACTCACCCAAACTTTGAAAGCAGGATCATCGAGGCCATTGGCGCTCTGCGTACGATCCGAGTCCAAGTCTGGAACCGAGACTCACCCCAAGCCTGCGAGCATGATTCCCCGGCACTTGTGCCTTCATGCCTGAACCGATCGGGTCACTGCCTGTTGGGCGTTCCCATCACATTATACATAACAAGCCATCCTGTTCGATGCCCAGTTGACCTGTCACAAGCCAGTCAGCCCGAAGAATGTCTTGTCTTGCGTCTTATTTGTACAATCAACATTGTCCAACGAACAAGGTCTGTCTAGGGGATACTAGCAAAGACAGAGGAAAATTGCCCAAACTCAAGCAGCAGTCAGGCTTGCTCCGCGGTTTATGGTCTATAAGCAGGTGGCTGCAACCGGAAATCTGCGACGCTCTCTTTCTCGTCTCGCCCAAACCCCGTACTGTACTCATACACCACCCCGCCCAGTCTCCCGCTGTCTCTGTCTCCGTGTCCGTGTCGTTGCCCTCACAGTCGATTTCCAGGTCCTTAACCAATGACCAACTTGCCGTCGTCCGAGAAGTCGTACGCGGGAACCTCGAGGTTCAGCGGGGCGGGGCCTTTCCTGATGCGGCCCGAGATGTCGTAGTGGGAACCGTGGCAGGGGCAGAACCAACCGCCAAAGTCGCCGGCCTCGCCGATGGGCACGCAACCCAAGTGTGTGCAGACGCCTGATCCCCGTCTGTTAGCCGCAATTCCAGCTCTGTACTCGGTCTTTCGATCTGACACATACCAAGCATGACGAGCCACTCGGGCTTTTTGACACGTTCCTCGTCGCTCTGGGGGTCTCTTAGTGAGGCGACGTTGACCTGGTTGGCCTCCTCGATCTCGGCCGCCGTCCGGTGGCGGATGAAGACGGGCTTGCCGCGCCACTTGATAATGACCTGTATGCTGGTAAGCCTCTCCATCCTCCTGACGCGCACACACCCCGGAAACACTTACGTTCTTGCCCTCAGGGATGGCATTGAGGTCGACCTCGACCTTGGCCATGGCCAAGACATCAGCCGAAGCAGACATGTTGACAAGAAACTCTATTCTCCACACGTCAGCCCGGTCATGCCCAAGCATTTCCCCACACATTACCATCATTCACACCCCGTTTCAGCCCTGCCAGCAAATCAAGTCCTCCTTGAATTCCCTGAATCAACCCCTTCAAAGCCATCCCCCATAACCCCGAAACGAGAAGAAAAAAACAACTCACCCTGAATAGTAGACTTGGCCCCCGCCGCTGAGATGGCGCCCAGCGTGCCAACCATAAAGTACGAGAAGAGAGCATTCGAGCTAGCCTGCTTCTTGGAAATGTACTTTGAAAAATCCGGAATCTCGGTGCTCTTGCTCTGGCCCTTGAAGGTGAAAGGGCTCTGGAAAGTCGACGACGAGGAGGCGTCTCGGAGAGCTGGGGACGAGCTCATGGCGCGCACGCAAGTAGAGGTGGCCGGCAGGCGGGCGGCGGACCGCGCGAGGGTGCGCGACATTGTCTGGAGGGGCGCCATTGATTTTTTCGGAATTGGGGTTAGAGTAGATTCAGTTCGGATCGGTGGTGGTCGATGAAAGGAAAATAGCGGCGTGGTCGCTAATCGTCGTCGCTGCGATCCGTACGGCAGAGGCGGGGAAAGGGGAGGAAGAGCGGCGAAGGGGTTGGCTCGTTGGTTGTGTCGACGTCGGCGGAGTCCGTGGACTGAGGTTTTTCAGGAAAGGCCGCTGATTCTGGGCCGAAGCACCGTTTCCACATTTCCCGGCATGGAGCTGGTTCGAAGGACGGTCTTGCGGCCTCAGGCAGACAAATTCGCACACTTACCCGGCTACTGATTGGTGGCCTCCGCTGCCACTCCGGCTTCTCCCGTGCGCCTTGGCATTTGGTGTCATCGCTGCCGTGTCGAGTCAACTCCCGTCCCTAATGTACACCGAAGCATGACAGTCGCCACAGACATCCCAGAAAAATAACGACGAATTGTGAGTGAAAGGGGCCAATTGCCCCCAGGAAGTCTTTATTTAGACTTTTCAATGTTCAATAACGTTATTGCTTACCAGGGCAACCCTTTAATGCATGCGTCGCAGCTCCTCTACCAAATTCCGCATATGCTCGACGGTTGGGCCCAATCCCTTGCAAATGGCTTCCTGAGTCGCCTCATCCACATCGAGAAACCTCTCCAACAGCTCCCCGTCCAAAAACCGGAATGGCCCATCCCCTTCGCGCTCCGCGTTCCTAAACGCCCTGTATGACCTAAACTCGATGTCGCCAGCCGTCTTGATGACATCGCCCAACCTCGCCTGGAACGTCAGCAGCAGGTCTTGAAAACCCTGCGCAACCGTGCCAAACATGTAGATGCCGCCCTCGACCTGCCAAAAGTCAGCAGAGCTCCCCTCCGATACACACGTCGATAGGTTACTCACCGTCCCCAAAAAGGCCCGCGGCACAATCATAGCCCCCGGTGATGTCTCCACCTCCACCCCCCGTATCCGATTCACCATCTCGCCCAGGTTCATCTCGCTCGTGACCTCCATCCGCCTCTTGTCCTCGTCCGTAACCCCATTCAAGTTCCTCCTCAACACCATCAAATTCCCTTGGGCATCCGCCTCCAGCCAGCTCTCCCCCTCCACATGCCCCACCGCCGTCGCCCACACACTGCCAAAGTGCCTAGCCCGCTCCACCAGCTTGGGCGCGCCGCCGCCGCCGGTCCCCTTCTCCCCACCGCTAGCAGCAGGAACGTACTCGACCAGCGCAACCGACTTCATCAGATCCGCGATGGCAATCATGTTGCCGCGCACCGTGATCTCGGCCGGGTACGTCGCGGGCCGGTACGATGCCAGCCGCGTCACCTCGCCCGTGGTGGTCGACGTCTCCTCGTACCGGCATACCACGACCGTCTTGGTCAGGCCGGCGACGATGGTCCGCCCGTCCTCCATGACGGCCAGGCACCGGCACGCGCCCTTCAGATCGTGGCTCAGAATCAGGTACGGATTCCGATCCCCGTCGACCCCAAAGAACAGCATCCTCCCGCGAGCGTCCGTGCCGGGGCCGAAATCCGGGTCCGGCAGGAAGCTCGTCCCCACAATGAACCGCTCGGCCGGGTTGCCGTACGAGTCGGTCATCTCGGCGCGCACGACGCACTCGATGAGTTCCGTGTAGGACGGCGACCCGAGCGGGAACGGCTTGCCAACGCGGTCAAAGAGGACCTCGTCGACGAGCTGGAAAGACGACTGCACGAGCTCCTCGCCGGCCACCAGCTCGCGGCGGATGCAGCCGAGGCCAAAGACTTTCTCCTTGGGGGAGTAGGCGATGCGGCGGACCATTTCGCCGATGCGGATGGTTCTCACGTGCGTGCGGCGCTGGCGGTCGATGTGGGAGATTTTGAGCTGCGAGTCGGTCGCGACGGCGATGCAGTCCGGGAAGGCTTCCGCGTCAAAAGGGCAGATGTAGGTCGCTTCCTCGGCGGTGACGGCCGAGTAGACTATCCGCCCCTCGGCGCCGTAGATGAGGCTGGGGTGTTCGGTGGTGGCGAATATGCTGTGAATGCCGTTGGGCTGCGGGAGGAGGTGGAATCGCGCCTGGCGCATGCCCAGGATGACGCGCTTTCGTCCCGAGAGCGCTAGGTCGGGGGAAACGTTGAAGGTGATGATGTTGCCGTCTTGCATGGCAACGAATAATGTAGGCTCGAATACGCGGAGGGGCAGGACTTGCACAAGGGCAAGGTCGCGGGGGATGGAGGCGTCGTCCTTTGATGTGCGGAGCGTCTCACCGTGTATTGGCTCCAGCGTGTCGAGGTCGACAATGGAGACAGTGCCCGACGACCAGAAGCCGACCACGCCAATGCCGCTCATCTGTGGCGGTACGTGAATACAAGCAATTTGGTCTTGACTGCCGATATCCTTCTGTCGAATGGTCCATATCTCTTCGGATAAGTTTAAAGACACTAGCTCCGTGCCATCTACAGACAACAAGAGCCAGCCGGGATTTGCCGATGCGCTGATGATAGTCTTCTGCCGGTCCGGTCTCCATACTGCTCTCAAGGAACCGCTTTCTGCGTCGAGAACGGTGGCAGCGGCCGGGGTGACCTGCAGGAGCGTGCCATTGGGGAGATCCATCGCTAGTAACGTCTGCTGGTCGAAAACTATTCTCGAGTATGACTCTACCTCCTCAACCTCGCCCTGTGCGTCGAACCGAAATACACGCGTCTCGGTCAAGAATGACACGACCAGGACATCAAACCTGGGTGATCCGGAAGACTTTAGCGAGAAGAGACCGCGACAGTGATCCACATCAGCGAGGATGCCAACGTCCTCGAGCCCGACACCACTGCGCACACTCCGGAGCGTTCCGTCCTTGTGCACTCCGCTGCAGGTGACGATGCGAGCCTGGCCGGACGAGTACTCGTTCCCTAGTTGGCCTTCGTCCCCCCTGTTGCCCATATCCATGATGGTAAAGTCCAAGATCGGCCCGATATTGTCGAGGGTCTGCACCAGTTGCAAATAACGACTGGAGTCTTCACTATCGAGATCAAGTCGGTAGAGCTGGCTATCGCCGTAATGGGAGGCAACGAACAACAGGTTGTCCCCAAGATACACCAGCTTGCTCGCGCGCGACGTCTTTCCGATGTAGTTGACATCCATTCCCGTCACCACGACGCCTTCGGTATTCAGGGTAAGCAAATGTAGGCTCCCATAGTCGTCGGCCAATAAGTAGTTTTTGACATTAAGCTCGGCCCAGGCGACAAAGATGGAAGCTTCCCGCAGCGCCGATTCCACGGGGATCTTCGTGACTTCGTCGATGTACAGCAGCCTCGTCTCGCCCACCACAATCAGGCCGCCGAGGTGCGCCCTGGCCGACTCGAGATTCCGCACGTTGTGCCGCTTGACTTCTCCCTCGAAAGGCTTCACGGGTATCAGCATGGATGCGCTGGGATCCGGCATATCCTTCTCGTACTCTCTGTCCCGGTCGGGGTCAAAGCTCGAAGGTTGTGTATGGCGATCATCCTTGGTGAGGCGGTAGATGGCCAGTTTCGCGTCGCCCGAGTCAGCCCTGCTCTGGTACAGGAAGGCGATCTTGGGATGCCCCGTTTCCGTGTACAGGAAGGTGCTCGCCCTGATGAAGAGCTCGGACAGTCGCACTTGGTCCATGAATGTGAGCTCCATCGCGTTGCTTTTCCGATCCCCCAGCCGCATGATTGTTAGGACCCCCTCCCACAGGTGCATGGCCAGGAATCTCCCGGATGGGTCAACCAGACATCGGTCCTGGCTCTGCGAATCGCGCATGTGGCGCTCGCCGGGGTCCTTGTCGGGGTTTCCCGTGTCTAGTTGTGACATCTCGGGGTTCCATATGAGCGTGAAATACTCGAACCGGTCGGTTCCGACAAAAACGAGATCGGTTTTGGAGTCTTTCGGACGGAGCTTCTCGAGGATGACGATGGTGCCGTTGACAACCTTGGAATAGGCCTGGCTGAGCTGGCCGTCGGAGAGTCGCCATATCTCCAGTCGGTTGGCCTTTCTGTTACAGTCAGTCAGTGCTGGGATTTCTGCAATTGGCACGGAGAAGAGAAGGACAGGCACGGTTCTTACGCAAGCACCAAGCTCTCCTCCTCGTCCGAGAGGAGATGGCTACGCAGGGCATGCCGCACGCTGCTAGGCCGATGGATGGGAGCTATGTAGGCCATTGTCAGCAGATAATGGCGACAGGGAACTGCAGGAGTAGAACCATGGAAGGTCACATTCGTGGGAACCAGAGCTCCTTGAGAGCTTCCCTGGTGGAGATGCAAGGTCGGAGATAAGATCACGGCTGCAGGACACGGTCCGTTGAATCCGGCCCCGCGCTCGCGTTGCGTGGGGCGCAAAACTGCAGTGGAACCTCTTTGGGATGGCCCCGCGCCGCCAGACATACACCTCCACCGGGATTTTAACCGTTAGCGCAATAAAAGCCCCACCCACTAACTGAAAGAAGCAGAAAGTATAGATACTTGAGTTTCATGCAAATATCACACTAAATTTAGTACTCAATACTTCCACCCTCAGCTGCAATCACTTTCCGTAACCTGTCTGGCATCGAGTGTGCCAGCCGTAGTAAAAGGTCCTCCGGGATCGCATCCCATGCCTCCTGAATAGCCGTACGGAGAGCTGAAAGACTAAGTCGTTGAAGATCTGGATAGTAGTCCTCAACATAGTTCTTCAGCCATTGCCAGAGATTCTCTATCGGGTTGAGGTTCGGGCTTCGTACAGGCCAGTCTATTAGCTCAAGTCCAAGTGCCGTAATGAGACGCCTCGTTGACTGAGCTACATAGGCAGCAGCATTGTCTTGTTGGAAGGCGAATTCGCAGCTGTAAGACTCCCAGAACTGCCGTCCAAGTGGAAGTACATAACGCTGATATTTCTCAGCGTTTATACCCCCGTATCCCTTCTCCTAGAAGAACCCGAATCCCTTGCGCTGTCCAGCGAAGCAGCCCCAGAACATCCAGCCATGTGATTTTGTCCGAAGGAATGCCCAAGTTCGAGGGTCTTCGGTGTCGTGTATAGTAATCCACCCCTTCCACATAGGCTTATTGGTAGCCCAAGTCTCATCGCTAAGGATAACCTTTTCCCAATCCTCGGGATTAGGTCGTAGAGCCAACTGCTCATATGCGAAGACGAATCGTACGGCCCGGTGCTAAGCAGTCAGTTGAATCCTGCGGGGGCGTTTCCTCCTTGAGTAACCCATCGATCATAGGGCTTTGAAGATCGTAGTCTCTCCAAAGAGTCAAGCCCGGGGATATAGTATTTCAAATCGCCCTATGGGAGCTCGTGGCAGAGGTTGTCGGCTTCGAGGTAATGACGGAGAATCTCTTTCTGCGGAGTACGGATCAACGGATGTCTGCCTACATGCCCAGCTTTCTACGGAGTGACTGGGCCGTCACAGGCCCACTGCACCTGCCGTTGAGTCGCTCCCAAGGCCCGGGCAATCGCTTAAGGACCACTTAGCATGATTGCGTAAGGCTCGCGCCTCTATTTTCTTATCTCGCGAGAGTTCTTGGGCACGGCGCCTCGTGGATGTCGTGGCTTGGCCCGTAGGCTCTGTGAGTTGCGGCTGCCGGATTCGCTGAAATTGTAAGCGGTAAAAACGCTCCGCAGCAGGCGAGTTATGGATGCTTGTATGATTGATCAGAGCACGGATACCCATCCTTGAGATGCGAAGGTCGACATGTTAACGACAGTAGAGCGAATAGTATACGTATGGGTAAAGAAAATAACTGGCTTCGCTTCGAGGTACTTTACTATAGAATTTGCTAGGAGAGTGACCTTGTAGATTGAAGATTTCGGTAGGGCAAGGTGACGTAAGTAGCTGACCTTTTGGTTAGTCGTGGGACTTGTATCGCGCTAACATTTAAAACCCCGGTGGGGGTGTATTTATATGGAAGTTCTCTTTCAGAACAACTGGGAACTCTCGCTGTCTTACGAATACACCCGGTTCCTTTCGCCCGCGTTCCTACTCATTGTGTAATATCTTGCAGTGCCTTCACCATCCTCTGAAGTTCAACCTCCAGCGCCTGCCTGGACACTGAAAATGTGAGGCGGAACCAGCCCAGCTCTTCGGTGCAGAAATTGGTCCCCAGCGCGATGGCGACCCCGTTCGCAACGCAGCGGTTGCTGATTTCCAACTCTCGCTGCTGATAAACTTCCTTGTCTCGAGAATTTAGGGTGTAGATTGAGAGACTGGGTAACTCCTCTCCCCGGATCATGTATCGTCTGAGATCAATCCAGATGAACATGCCAGCGTATCTTCCCTAACTGTTAGATCCGATTGTTGTCTGACCGACCGAGGCATCTGAGGGAGTGGAAAACGAGAATGACCTACGAGTCTCGGTAGTACGGGATCCCGTGGTCGTCCAAGAATTGCGTCGCAAAAGCATACTGCTCAGCCAGGCGCTGCTGGTTTGTTGCGAAGAAGTCCTCCGTGTAAGCACCGTTCTCTAGCATGCTGGCCCAGAGGTCTTGGATAATGTACGGCGGCCAGGCAAGCATGCTATGATCCGTATCAGCTCGGGGCGCGAGAATCAGAACTCCATCACCAACCTTGTCCCAGCAATCGCCGCCAGAAGCCCTTGATTTCTGGTGTACAGCATGCCTAGCCGCAGCCCGTTGGCACAGAAGTCTTTGCTTGCCCCGTACGCAAGGTGGACAAGCTGGGGGTCGATCCGGTCGGCGAGGTTCAGCGCCAGAATCGACGTGAAGGGTACAGGGGCTGGCGCTCTGGGGTTCTCGAAGACGGAGGTTCGCGTATATTTCGTCGCTGATGAGGTGGAGCTCGTGCCGGCCGCAGAAGCTGGCTATCGCTTTCAAGGTCTCGATTGGCTAACATAAGTGTCAGCTGTGTACAGTGCCGAGTCTGGTTGAAGCTAACTTACATAGCATCTCCCCAGTGGGTTGTGAGGGCTACGGAGCGACCGTCAACGAGCGTGCCGCAGCTATCATTGCGACATTGCTCACTTGGTTAGGAGAACCGCCCGGACTTTGATGCCATTCTCTTGGGTTCCTTTAAGCGCCTTGTCTAAGGCCTCAATGTTCATCTCGGCGTCGAAAACATCGACAAACCCCCTATGATCGGCGAGTGACTGGAACACCGCCGGGACAATCACGCCTCTGGCCCGAGTTGGGATGTCCACAGCGAAACCCATGTAAAAGGGATGCGGGATAATGATGCCCTCGCCTTCGTTGCAGATGGCACATGCTAGGCTGTCGATAACCGCGGTCACTCCAGGTTGGACGATGATGTCCTCATATCGCACGGGCTCACGCGGCTGGAAATTGGAGTTAAGTGAGGAACGGGGCGAGAAGCCTGTCTGAGCCGAGTAGATCCCTTTGGACCGGATCCGTACGTGAGATGGCGGACTGGATCGACTGCAACATTCTTCGCGGTGAACTCGACTACTTCCTGGTGCATGAGGGCATTCTCGGCTACGCTCAGATTCACCCTAAGCTTGTCAGAAAGGATTCCCTGACGGGTGAGCGACAACATACATTCCATCAGGGCTATCTGGCGTCCATGGATTCGCCAGTGACTTATCAAAGTCCTCCCACTGGCGCATATGGACGTAGTTGTGGCCCGCCCTGCCAGCCAGGTGGAAGGAGGCGGCGGCTTCGTTAGCGGACATCATCTTAGCAGGTCACCATACGCTTGAAGGGAATGCATCCAGCAAGCTAAAGTGCCCCAAGTGAGTTGAGGAGGTTGGCCTCCTATTGAAAGGGAGTCCAGACCGACGCAATGCAGGCCTTAAGACGTTAGCCGGCGACTCGGAGGGATTTGTCATCGCGTGGCCGATTGAACGCCGCCGCTTCTCCACTTGACGTTGCGACTCTGATCCATCTCATACGAAGAACAGGCCGATTCCGGGCCAGAAACATGCCGACTTATCAACACCGTACGCGTTGACTATGCAGAGTGGAGAGCAAGAGCCGACATCAACTCTGGTTCAAAATCCTGGGACAGAGCTTGGGCCGTGCTGCTGACTTATCGCGGGCAAGGCAGGTCGACTCTGGAGGCCGACTGGCATTCGATTCGGACAAAAGACTCAGACTCACGACGGGCACTTTTCACGTTGGCAATTGGTCTCAGCGGGAAACACTCAAAGTGGGGCATTTGGGAGCGCAAAGTTGGTCACAACTGCAACAGATTTCACGACAATTCCACCACAAACTCACCAACCACACCACTCATATTCACCCCCACACCACACATTCTTCTTCCTCACAACCCGAGCGGAGCCCGAGAATGCAATGAAAAAGAGGTTCGCGACACATGGAGGCAGTGAAATACCATGGTCACTGTCCCGTGATCCATGCACAAGTGCAGAGGAATCAACGGGGAGAGACAAAAATTAATTTAATCAAGATTCTTGTCCGTAGACAAGTTTCAGAGATTAAACTGAAAAGAACAGATACTACACTTGATCTAAGCCAAAAGGCAAAGAGAGCTAAAGAAAAAAAGAAAAAAAGGATTCTGAAAATCTGGGAGGGAAGCGAAGTCTTTATACCCATTGTGAGTGGTCAGTGCACAGCTGCAAATCTGCAGCCCCACTGCAATTGTCTGTGCGCTCTTTATGTGGGGCAATTGTGCCAACTTCATTGGAGCATCCCATTGAAAAGGGGCTTTGTTTTACTCGGGGGCTTACAGCACGATTGAAGACAACCTTCGCGTCACAACTACTCAGATTGAACCTTTGACAGGTGTATTGATCGCTTCCATATATCAATATTAGGCTTGACCAATGACTTAATTATTTATCTCCGGCTGCAACTATGTAATCCGCGGGAGGCAACAAAACACATTCGCAAGGTAGTTACCAGTGGACGCCCCCGAAAACCTCGAAGGATCATCTGGGCAGTCATTGTCGTTCTTATTATTTATTGCCTTACTCATCCTCACTGTCGGTATTGGTTTCGTTTTCAATGCTAATATCGGTCTTTTCAAATCGTTGTTATTGTCATTCCATTTATCATGATCGCCATCTAGCCCGTCATGATTGCAGTTGTCATGGTCTTATTTCATCGTCGTCGTTGTCGTCAACTTACTGTTCCATTCCTCTAATTCCTTTTCCCTTGTTGATATGTGCGTGTCATCTAGGTAAAGTAGACCGGGTTTGATAACTCTGAGTTGTGTCCTGCAGTACCGGGGCCCTTGTCCCTCGGAATGCGGTGCCTTTGGTTGGGACGGACTCTGCTAGCATAACCCCCATACGGAAGGCTTGGGGTGAATGAGATGCTTCCGCCGGAGGACCCGGCAACTCAGATAGCTGCACTGAGGAAAAGCGTAAGGCATCGACCTTGAGGACGGTGGAGGAAAAAGGCCCAACGCGGAGCAGAGAAAGAAATCTGACAAGCGGCGGAGTGACGGGGGAAACGGCTTAGGTCCAATGATTCTCAGTTTCGCAGGATAAGATATTGAACGGGAAACTTAAGACCGGACAAAACACGAGCCCGGAGAAGTTCAACTGGGGACAGGAGGAAAGCCGACAAAGGAAAGACCCCGCCGCACAGACGAGAGGTGTGCCTGTACGAGATCAAGTTGGCTATTCACGGTTCTACGCAAGCGCTGATTCTTTACCCCTGCATCCACGAGCAAGAGGGAATTACATCTCATAACGGCGAGCCATGACAGTCAGGGGATAGCCGACCTCCTTCCCGCTAAGCAGTACCACGCCGGGGAGGTCGAAGGATGTTTGTTGGCATGAGTGAAGTTTTCCGCTGACCGCGGTTGACCAGTGAAAATTGGAAACCCTCCATTCTTGTCCGCCGTTGACTTACAATTCCTAAACGGCCCCAATCATCTCGCCATTCCAACGGAAGATTATCCCCCTGGGAGTGCAGACTTACGCGGACCGGGTTCAGGCCAAACTGTCATGGTCAAAAAGGAGTGCCTATACATGACGCAGATGATCGACGATGTCCTCTGCGATTGTAACCTCTCTGTGTTCTATAAGCCCAGTCGAAAAACTCCATATAGCTTCTAATAACTACAACCAATTATAAAGTAATAATAGCAGCCTTTTTATATCAGCAGTAGCAGCTGCTTTTAGCAGGTTGCTTGTTAACCATCTTCAATTAGATCAAAACACAATGCTAGGGTTCACATACTAACACCACCTTTAATCTTATGTTGGAGCATTAGCAGTCGACAATTGAGTTTTAAAGCACATAATAGGAGCAGTGCCCCTGAAGGGATAGACACCGTCCGCTATTGTAGCAGTCCCCCCCATTGCACTTCAGAACAATGGGGGTATGTTTGCATTGCACATGTTCTCGAGCACCATTATGGCTATAAAGGAGCATGAGATCTTTCCCTCTTTGAACTTGTCTAACTTCGTCAGAATTAGACTCAGATCATTTACCCCCAAGACTCCCCTCTACCCAACATTCGCGCTACCCCTACTTTCTCACTTCTCTCATCAAAAACCTCTACAATTCAACATACCACGTAACACAATGGCCAATCTTCCTCCCCGCCCAGCTTTCACCAATCTTGGCGATGGCGCCCCCGCGTACAACAGCCGTCGTCAGAGCGCCAGTCAGCCAAGGGGCGCGGGTGCTGGGAACCCTTCCCACGCCCGTCACTATCACCCATACGATCGGCGATTGAGCACGACACCACAAAGCTCTCCCATCCCTCCTTGGCGCCGTGACGCCCCGCGGCAAAGCCGGTCGTCGGACCTCTCAAGTCGGCCTGCCCAACGTCGTCCCACTGCCTTCGCCCAGTCCCATCATGCCGCCGCCCCTAACGCCACTCACGCCCGACACCACACTCTTTATCAGGGTCCGTCAGTGGCGTACTCTGCCGTCCCTTCCCGACACGTTGTCCCCCCCGGAACCACTGGTCCTCTCGCAGGTAGAAGCCCGCGGCACAACATCACGTCCCCGGGCCACATCATGAGTAACTGGGCAGCAGTAAGCAGCCAACGGAGTTACTCGAGCAACAACAGCGGCAACAGTGGCTGGATCACGAACATCGCTGCGCACAACCAGGCTGGCTTTGGAAATGCTGGTGGTCCGGTTCCTACCAGCCAAGCTGCGTCTCCGCATCATGGTCACCACCGCCCCAGCCGAACAGTGTCTCATGATGACTCACTGGGGTCGAGAGCTGGCACCGGTTCTCCGTTCCGCCTACCAAGTACACCAGGCAAGATTGGGATTGCTGTTGGTCCCGCTGGAAATGCCATGAGCCCGAGCACCACCAAATCCCTCACCTCCCCGTCTTCTCAGAGCACAGGTACCTCCCCCCCCTCCTTTGTCGGCACACCCACCAAGACCCGGGCTCCCAATCCTGTCGACGGCACTACGAGCGAAACAACGAGTCCGACGAGTGCCGTCCCTTGCGCCTCTCCCCCTGAGACCGAGGACCCAAAAGCTTGCCTGGGCTCACCCAGCGCATACGGAGCAGCAGCTGGTTCTGGTGAAGATGCCGTTGAACCATCGGCTGTGGTCACGGACAAAACCACTAGCCCGCCGACAACACCGGCAGCCCTGGCCGCTGTCACCCCAAGGCCGGCGTCGAGGGCCGACATCGTTGGACCTTCAGACCCCCTTGGCCCTTTCCCGTCCGCTGGGCGCGCCGACCACGCCGGTCCCGATCTCATCGTCCCCTGGCCCATCTCTCCCCCCATGGTCTTTCATCCGGCCCCACAGTTCTCAATGAACGGCCGCACACTGGTCTTCAATCTATCGGTGGCAGCAGACCAGTCCGACGAAACAGCCACGCTATCACCAGGATCGGGCGAAGAGGACCTGGTCATTGGCGCCGGCAGCAGCAGCAATGATGTCGGTGGTGACGGTGAATTTTCCCCTGTCTTTTCCCCTCTTCCCCGTTCAGCAGCTATTCCTTCGATCACAACGTCCACCATAACCAACCCTATCACCCTCTGTTTCGATGCCGACACAAGGCTGGTGCTCACCCTCGGCCCAAGCACCCGCGCCTTCCTCACCACCCGCGCCGTGCTCACCTCGTTCACGGCTTGGAACCACCACGACCGCGGCCACAGTGACCCCAACTCAGCGGCGGTGTTGTACGACACATCAGCCCAAGCGCTCACCGTCGACCTGGGCCGCCTGATTCAACCTGAATGCTCACCAGCCTGTCCCTTCCCCGTCGCCGAGCAGCACCTCGGCGCACTGCACGCCCTTCTCGCTGTGATGCACCATCACAACGACAACAACAACGCCAATGCAGTGTTGAACGTGGACGAGCTCTGGCGGCTCGGCGGACTCAAGAACGCCCTCGGGCTCGAGAAGCGGTGGGTGGAATTTCTGCGGGAATGTATGCGCGCGTTTGCGGGCGCCATCAAGCGCGTTGGCGGGTGGTTGAACTTTGGGGGATCGGAAGAGCTTGGGGAAGAGGAGGCAGATCTTATTGGTGGCTCGGAGACGATGGAGAGGGCGGTAAATACCTGCTTGGTGTTTGGCTGGGGCGAGGAGCTGCGGGTCGTGACGGCGCGGTTGGCGTATGTTTGCGCCGTTGCGGAGGATGAGGCGACCCGGGAGGTGGTGTTGCTTAAGCCGGGTGGGAGGAGATTGGAGGTGGGGATCTGTGGGACGGAGGTTGTTGGTGAGTAGCGTTCATCCTTCATCTTCGATTTCGAGATGGGGAAGTGCTGACCTGTGGTTCAACAGATGCCATCCTTGCTGCGCGAGGGCAGATCCTTGAAAACCTCTCCGCCGCAGCCCAGAAGTCCGTCCGCTCCTGGATAACCCGCATCGGCCGTCATCCCTGCGACAACATGATGTGCAACACCAACCGCCTGGAGGCTCTCATCACAGTCCTCCGCTGGCTGGGCCTTTTTCCTCGCGCAAACGTTGACACGCCGCTGCACGAGCTCGTCACCGTGCTCCAGTTCACCACGGCCAGCGACGCCGAGCTAATGGCCGCTGCTATCGAGAATGACTGGGACGACGATTCCATGCGCAAGAGGTTCAACTGGCCGATGTACATCCGGCAGAGGTTTGGCGGTACCTGCACCAAGTGCGACGAGAAGTCGCCCACCAGCATGCTCTTCCCACTGGAGGACCTGCTTTGTGACCTCACGTTTGAGATGCAGGATCAGCTGCAGAAGTACATCGAGCTGAGGTGGCCATGAAGTTTCCAGGCGTTGAATTTTTGGAGTTTCTTTCGTTACGTTTTCAGCTTCTGATACAAGGGCGTAAGCTGTGGCTGGCGGAGGGGAATGGAATGGCAAACTTACCTGGGAACGACTTGGGCTGGACCCGAACCTAATAATACTTCTCTTCATTTTCTTTTCAAACTCATTTCATCCTGTCGAGTGATATTGACATGAGTGGTACATCGGATAATGATAAGATGGACGGTAGCGTTTGGAAAATCGCCTGAAGTCATACTGTCAGCGCAACATCCGGATCCCAAATTTTCCTGTTCTGTACTTTCGGAGTCATCAATCTGCCATGGACTCCAATACGAGCGATGGAAGCTATGATTTTCTGGCACAACAATTTGACTAGGTGAGCCAGAACTCCAATGCCAACACAAGAATTTGATTATTTTTGGAACAAAGAATCAGTGCCCTGAAAGTTGTCATTGTTTTTTTCTTCCCTATTTCCCTTACTTTCGTTCTTCTTCGTGTCTCCAACATCAGAGCTGAGGAGATGTCAATACCCATTCTCGTGTTCCGCCTTTCCTATTCCCGGCTTTCCAAGTGACTCGACCTCTTGGAGCCAAGCACTAATACAACTCCCCTCAGCGTTGCCACAACAAAAAAATGACGACCTTCATCCCATCCTTCACCTACTGCATCCTCAGCCTCCACGCACGGCCTTAACGATCGCCTCGCCCACCCCCTTCGCACTCGCCGGATTCTGCCCCGTGATCAGCTTCCCATCCACCACCACCTTCTCCCCCCACGGCTCCGTAGCCTTCTCATAGCCCCCCTCTTGCCCCACAGCCTCCCACAACCGATCCTCCAACAAGAACGGCATAGCTCCATCCAGCCCAACCGCCCTCTCTTCATCATTTGAAAACCCCGTCACCCGCTTCCCCTTCAACAACTCCCTCACCCCAACCAGCGCCGCCGGCCCATGGCAAACGGCCGCCACCACTTTGCCCGCATCGACAAACTCCCGGATGAGAGCCTGCGAGGTTGAGTCCGTGGCCAAGTCAAACATGGGGCCGTGGCCGCCGGGGAAGAAGATGGCATCGAACTCGCTAGCGCGGCCGAGGAAGGAGGACAGCGGGGCAGTGGACTCCCACGGCGCCGGCTTCTCGGCCAGGAAGGACGCGGAGGTGGCGTCGTTGGCCGACTTTGCGGCTTCGATGGAGGAGGGGTCCAGAGGGGCCGGGCCGCCCTTGGGGGAGGCCAGGGTCAGGCCGAAGCCCAGGGTTATGAGGATGTCGTACGGGTGGGCGAGCTCGGACTGTGTTGGGGATGGGTTTGTTAGTAGGCAGTCGCTGGGCGAGGGGATTAAGAGGGAGGAGGTCTTACGAGGTACCAGCCGGTTGGCTTGCCGGTGTCACCGAGCTTGTCGTGGGAGGTGAGGACGACGAGGATCTTGGACGAGCCGGTCATTTTGGATGTGGACTAGTGTGATGTGTAGGTTGACAATGCTGCTGACGTTGGATTGACCGATGAGCTAGCTCTCTTGGGACGAACCTATCCAACTGAGATTTCAAATCTTATTTATATTTATCGACGACGTCATCAGAGCCACTCGCCGTCGTGTCAGTCCACTAGGAACCTCAAATTCTTCTGGAACGATACTCTACTCGCGTTGCATTTTGTGAAGAATCTCGGTAAACCTCATGCTCAGAGGGGGGCCTGTTTCAACCCCATCATCAGAGCTGCGGTTCCAGACTCGGCAGCAGTTCATCCCTTTGCCTCGCCTCAAAATGTCCAGCTAGGCGTCCAACCATTTAGTAACGCTGCCGTATGCGACTGGCAAACATCAGTGACGTCTGGACCTCTGTGACGTCATGCATGGAGTGGTCTGCTGATCCCGTTTCGGAACGGATCTTCCAACTGCCGAAAAAATTGTGGAGCACTCGGCCCGACTCAGCAATCTGTTATGTGATGTGCAACCTCCAACACAAAGCCGACGGGTTCTGAATGCCCACTGAGTTGCTCTGAGCTGCAACCTCCGGGATCGAGTCGGTCGGAGACGCCAGTGGGACCGACGGCGCGGCATTGTCTTCGGGGGCCCCGCTGACGCCACGTGGGCTATTCCCCGTTCCTGCTGTGTAGCTGCTGATGGGCGACACGGAGGGATAGCTCGGTCTGCGCATGGTATCATCATACTGCCAACTGCACCACGGCTTTCTGCCAATGTCATCCTCATTACTTCGTAGTGATAGAAACCCAACATCCTCCCGCATCGCTGATAACCCACAAGAACCGAGTATGTACAAGTTTACAGGATAAGGTACTGTGCCAATGCGTCTCTCCAACGTCCGCTGGCATATCCAGAGAAAAGCATGCTTCCTGACCCAAGAAATGCAGTGCCCAATGCCTCTGTGATTCGTATCGCACCCAGTAAACATATTCAACGCCGCGGCTCAGCCCAACGCCCATGGTCCTGGTATACTCCCGCCCCATAACCCATCTACAAACCAGCACAGCCACTGCAGCACAGTCTCACATCCACATCAAATTCCGACTCTGCCTCCGATTCTGCTGCCAAAGCGGCCGCCCCGCTCCAGAGCCAGCGCTATCATGCGTCCCCATCCCCTCTCCCCTCTCCCTGTTGTCCTCCTCCTCCGCCTCTTCCTCATCCTCCTCCCCGATTCGACCCAGCGCGGCATGGAACCCCTGCGAGAAATCATCCAGCTCTCTCGCGGCCGTCAGCGGCACCTGGTCGCTCTCCAGCTGTCTCTCCGCGCCGCGGTTCACGAATAATGGGTTCGTGCCCGTGCTCATCATTAGACCCGTCCCGCCCGCGTACGCGGCCGGATACTGCCCGGGGTAATGATACGCGCCTGCGGGAATGGCATGATTGTTGTTGTTGTGGCCGTTGTCGGTCACGCCGCTGATGCCGCCCGACGAGCTGGGCGGGTAGGACGAGACGGAGGCGGCGCCGCCCGCGGACAGGCCGCCCAGGGCGCCGGCTGCGAAGGGGGAGCGGGCAGAGGTGCCGCTGTCGGGCTGGTATTGGTAGTCGACGGGGGAGATTTCGCTCTCGCGGCCGGACTGGAAGGGCATCGGCGGGCCGGTCGCGATGGGCGGGAGCATGCTGCGGTGGGCGGCGGCTGCGACGGCCGCGCCGGAACCGGCTGCTGCGGCCGTGTTGATGGCGGCCATCTGCAGTTGTGGTGGTGGTGATGGTTGCGTAGGGGGCTGGTTGAAGACACTGCCGCCGGGGCCTGTTTCGAAAGCGTCGCTGTCGTCGTGGGCGAGGGCGTGAAAACCCGTGCCCCCGCCGGGCTTGGGCGGGCTGATCACCTTGCCGCGGACGCCACCAGGGCCGGGACCTTGACGGACGTTGGCGTTGCGCCGTCGGAGGAAGAAGAAGGCTAACCCAATGAGGGCAATGAGCACGGCGACGCCGCCGATCGTTCCTCCTATTATGGCCCCGGTGCGGTACCCATTGTCGGTGGCGGCGGCAGCGGCCGAGGCGGAGCTGGTAGACGTCGGGTCAGCGGTTGCCGTTGAAGGGGTTGATGTAGAAGAAGCGCCAGAGGTAGCGGAAGAAGAGCTAGATGTAGCGGAAGAAGAGGTAGAGGTAGCGGATGAAGAGGAGGAGCTGCTGAATGTGCTGGAACCACTTGTCGAAGTACCGAGCGTGATTGGTGTGCTGAGAATGCTGATGCCTTGCGTGTACGAAACGCTGACGGTCAACCGTGTAAGCGCAGTGGCTCCGCTGGCGCTGTTCTTGACGGTGGCTGCCAGGTCGCTGGCGGTGCCGCAGCCATACTGCGAGTAGCCGCCATCGAAAACATTCATGTAGCAGACATTGCCGCCCGTGCAGCTAAAGATGTATGGGTTCACCTCGGTCTGTGGGCCGCTGTTTCCGTCCACACACCCCGTAAAGACACCGTCGGTGCAAGATGCTGCGCCATCTGGACAACAGCCGACCACATTATGCTCCGTGTCTACCACACAGTGAGACCCCGAACCGCATGTCGCTGGCAGAGCCAAGTCTCCGCTGATGTAGCCGCACACTGTGTTGTACTCGTCATCGAGCTGTCGGCGACGGTGAGCGAACAGGTCCGCCCGTGGAGGCGGGGTTGGACGGATCGGCCATGAAACAACGTTGAGGACACGATGTGGGATGGTTACTGTTGGCGACTGTGTTCTCTTTGGAAGTTGTGGTGCAACGTGGGCGTCAGTCAGCTGTAAAATGCTGGTCAGGAGGAAGAGCGCTATCGGCCGCGGGAGGTGGTCGAAGGTCCTCATGGTCGTGGGGGGTTCAATGGCTAGTGCTGGTTAGGACATGCGTCCGAGCACTGTGGGGTCGCGATGCTCAAAATTGTCGGTGCAAAACAGAGGAAAACCCGAAAAAACCGGAGTAAATAAGCAAGGGATGCGATAGTTATGAAATATCATTGAACGAACGGACTTTGAGATGCGAGGAGGGTGCAAAGCGACACCGACGGAGCGAGAGGCACAGTGCCAGTGGCGCGACCCAGATAAATGGAAATGGCTGGATGTCTGCTGTCGTCTGAGAAACGCCCCCCGGTTCCAGGGTTCGCTCTTCGGGTGCGCGTGGGTCTTTCCGAGCCCCAGCGTTCGGCTTCTCAGGCCTGAGTGGGTAGCAGGGATGGGTCAGACGCACGTCAAGCATCGCTCCTTCCTTCAATCCAGTTTTATTCCTTGGCTTGATGAAGCGATGAATGGAGAATCACCAATCGGGATCCTGCAGGTCGTCTTCCCGACGCCGTGCATCAACGCATCGCAGTAGCGAGGTGGTGGCCGCCTGCGAGCGGGCCTAGTCGCGGATCTTGAATCCTGTTCACCTGAAGTGAAGTACAGAGGGCTGCAAGACGGAAGCAGGCATGGATGTTGGAGCATGAGTCGTATTGAAACACTGCGCGACAACCCGGGGTACTCGAAATGCTGGCGGTTTGTTGTCTGAATATCGACTCTCTGAGTACCTGTACCTAGCTTGGATGCCGTGCGGGCAAGCAACAACGAACCGAGGTCGCAACAGGCTGTGCTGTGTGCTGCCCCTTCGCTCGCCCGGTTTGGAGTGACTGCCTGGTTCTTTTATTTTTGGCGCCAAGAAGGTTTCTGTATGTCGGGTGGCAGTGCCCCGCCCTCAACGGCTTTATGGTGGGACCGCCGGATCCAGTAACTGCGATGTAAAACTGGGACAAGTCCGAGTATTTGCAGTCTTTGAATACGTCTTATATTTCCTCCTACTTCGTCGTAATTGTCTAACATAGAAACTCCATCTCATCATGCCTCTATCCAGCAGCCCTGCCAGCCTCAATCAGAAGTGCGCCGCATGAACGCGGACCTGTGCCGCAAACGTGAACAGTAAAGCCGGTCTAGAGCCCCGCGATATCACCGTCGCTTGCAGTACGCGTCGGTGGAGTCCGGCGCGCCCCTGAGAGAGAGATTGGCTCTACTTCGTATTTGTGTATGATCCTCAACCTGCAAGACAGGCCTCAACCGCCGAGGGAGCATATGCCCTGATGTTGGAATTGGCACTGTTTGTGGCCAAAGAAAATGAGGTTAACTGACCGCCCTGCCTACTTACGTACGGAAACATGTAATTAAACTTCAATGTACGGATGTACACAGTAAGTGCTCTCGCCTCAACCTGAGGTTGTTTCAGATCGTCCTGGTCTCCACAATGGCAAGTTAGCGCGGTGGGGGTCTTCAGCGGAGATATACTGTACAAAGCAGGCGGGCAACCGGAGCCAAAGAAAACTAGAAATGACAGGAGCCGCCAACACACCTACTGGAATTAACAAGCGCATCAAGCGCCCGGGACAACAGAGTGAGCCAGCAGTCCAACATTGTCGCATCGAACCGCCACCTCCAACGCTCCCGGAAGTGCTGTGGCCCAGATCGGATCCGGCCAGATCCGCGAGGCTATGATTCCACCGTACTTGTACCTACAACCGATGGTACCTGCATACGGATAAGTACTTGTGCCTGACAGACAAGCAAGCGATGCATTCTTATTCGCAGTGCAGTACCGGGTCAATACTTTTGACGGCTCCTGGGTCTTGAAACTCATGACCAATGCCGGGGAAGCTACCCATCCTCTCACCATCCAAGTTGCCAACGGCCCTGAGCCCTACCCACTGTACCCAGCGGCATTGATAGCCCTGACATGGTCCGTCACCAGAAACGTAGCGAGCTGCTAGCCGTAGTAGACCGTGTTGCCGTCGTTGTGCGTCTGGCCCGAGCTGAGCTGATTCCCCCACTACCAGAAGAGATCACCGGCCATGCCGCTGGCGGCGAGCCGAGAGAGGCCTGCTGCCACGGCCTTTGAATGTCGCAGCTGGCGTTGGCGCCGTCTGTGGGGATTCCCCCTTCTTAGCGAGGGTTTGTTGCTTGTAGTGGAATGGATGGACGAGGTAAAGAGTAAAGGAATGAGACTTGCACTCTTCCAATAGACAAAAGAAAGAGCTTAAAGTAAAAGAAGATGAGATATACTCTATAATACCTAGATACTATAGAAGTTCCACGCTAATAAACCTAGGAATGAATTGAGGAACTGGCCAATCCGAACATGGCGACTAGTTGTGATCCGGTGGTTTAGAGCACACGCTACCTACTCTCCTACTGGCCTGATCAGTCTCTTGGGTGGCGAAAGCGCGCTTTATGAGTCAGACCTGAGGGA
The DNA here is from genome assembly GCF_033297405.1 of Parathielavia appendiculata. Classification (NCBI taxonomy): domain Eukaryota; kingdom Fungi; phylum Ascomycota; class Sordariomycetes; order Sordariales; family Chaetomiaceae; genus Parathielavia; species Parathielavia appendiculata. Next base: position 2,892,837 of record NW_026944222.1, read on the forward strand.
GGCGGGTGACGGGATCCAACGCGATCGAAATGGACGAAGTTGAAACAAGCAACATGGAATTGGAACCCCACTGCAGGTCGCAGTCCCATCCAGTCAGCTGCCGCCGAAAGCACAGAAGCAGGGCCGCCCTGCCGAGTCGCGCTAGGCCTTTGCAGGGATTGTCAGCCGACGAGTTGGGGGCTCCATCAACACTACATTCCTCGCCAGCACCTTCCCCTCTTTGAGTCTTTACGGTTCGAGGAGCCGACTGCTTCCGCTGTCTTATTTCAGCGAAGTCGGCTAAGTATTGCTATCATATTACCCATTGGTGTCCATCGACCTGAACCGAGATGCCGATCCGCGTTAGGTCACGTCCCGCGCAGGGCGAAGCTGCGCTCCGGACGCCGTCGCCAATAGGCCGCCAAGCCCGCTTCGGTGCGGAGCTTCCCGACATCCGGGACGACGACAATTTCCGCGTGCTGGTCAAGAAGCTTTCGGTGTACATAGCCGACGTCATTCTGTTACCCGTCACTTTCGAGCAGCTGAGGACAACAAGCGCCGGAGACGGGCTGCGCGCCCTGGTCGACCATCTGGGCCGCAACTGCACCCACCCCGCCATTGTGAATGCGCTGCTGTAGGTTCTGGAAGCCCTGGTTTTCATCAAGTAGCCAAGTATGCTAATCTCCCGGAAGTGCACTCAAATGGCATTATGCTGCCATTACCGAGGACAAGGGCTTGAACGAGGCCCGCGCCAACGGGTGTGAGATTGTCGCTTGGCGCTTTCTCACTCACCTCTCCGAGAGGGAGGCCGTCGACTATTGCCTCTACGAGATTCCAGATCCGAAGCACGTCGGGGAGCAGAGCCTCAGCGACGAAGAGGCCGTCGTTGATGAGCACAGCGCCCTTCTCGGCCAGGCCTTGCATGGCACCGCAAACTCGGCCCGCCACGTCTTCAGCCGGTCGGGAAGCAGCAGACGCAACTTACTCCTGCAGTCCATTTCCAACCTCACCTTCAGCATGGCAGCTGATGATGACAACGACGACGAAGAAGAGGACCCAACGGCCCATTTCACTAACCTTAATGCCCTGGAGATCGCTGCCATCGCAGACGCCAAGCGCTTTCTCAGCCAGGCCATTGTCCAGAAGATCATCACGGGGATATGGAACGGCGACATCATATTTTGGGACTCCCTTTCGGTTCACTCGGTCAAGAAGCCACGTTTCTACAAGCCTAGCACCGCCGACCCATTCTCCCGCCTGCGAGTCCCCAAATACCTCAAGTCGTTCGAGGTCGTCTTCTTCGCTAGCTTCTTATTCCTCTACTACGCCGTGCTAATGGAGCGCGATCCCACTCGGATAACCACTTTGGAGGTCTTCTTGTGTCTCTGGCTCGCAGCGTTTGCTTATGACGAGCTGAGCGAGTGGATAGACGCTGGGTCCATCTTTTACGCTGCTGACGTTTGGGTGCGTACACCTACCTGCCTTTCATTGATATTGTTCGAATGCGACTGCTAACTGAGTCTGCAGAACATTTTTGACATGGCCATGATAGGAATTGGTGTCACGTACTTTGTTCTCAGTGAGTCTGCCCGTCCCTCAATGCTCGCTCTCCCCACTGACGGCGACAGGAATCGTCGGATTGGAAACCGGAAATTCTCGACTCGTTGACTTGGCCTTTGACGTCTTGGCGCTCGAGGCTTTGTTCATGGTGCCTCGTGTCTTTTCCATCCTCAGCTTGAGCCCTTACTGGGGTGTAAGTCATTCCTCCGCCTGACTAGACGATAGGTGCTAACTGGATCCCAGACACTCATTCCCTGTCTCAAGGAGATGGGCAAAGACTTCCTCAAATTCATGGTGCTCGTCGTCGTTATCTATCTCGGCTTCCTGACCACCTTCTCCCTCGTCGGCCGCGACTCGTATACCCTCTACGACATGGCAGGCTTCCTGACCCGAATCTTCTTCGGCTCCAGCTACCTCGGCTTAGACATCATGCACAACATCGATCCTGTCTTCGGCCCGCCCCTAATGATCCTCTTCGTCATGCTCAGCTCCATTCTCCTGATGGGCTCGCTGACCGGTATGCTCTCCAACTCCTTCTCGCGCGTCATTACACATGCGCGGGAGGAGTACTTGTATGTCTACAGCGTGTACGTCCTCGAGGCCTCCACCAGCAACCGCCTGACCCACTTCTATCCTCCTTTCAATCTGCTCGCCCTCGTCATCTTCCGGCCGCTGCGTCTCTTTCTCCCGTCCGACAACAAGTTCCGCAAAGCCCGCATCCTCCTCCTCAAAGCAACCCACCTCCCCATCGTGGCAGTAATCGAGTTTTACGAATGGCTCCACGGCACCGCCGGCAAGGGGACGCAATACAACGGCTTCCGCGGCCCACGCCACGCAACAACGATCGGCAGCCCCAACCCGGCCGCCAAGCAGCAGCAGCAGCACCGCCTCCAGCAACAGCACAAGCAGTCCTCCTCGTCCTTGCGCACGGACTTAGCCTCCGCAATGTATCTCCGTTCGACGCCGCCGCCCCTTACCGCGAATACCACCAGCGCCTCGTCCAGCACGGCCGTCTCGCGCGGTTACGCCATCGGGCCCAATGACTCGTCGCGCCTGACCCCGCGCCAGCAGCAGGCGGCGGCGGAAGCTGCCGAGGAACAGGCGTTTGACGAGCCGTCGACGGACGTGGAGGTGCGGATTGCGGACCTCGCGGCCAAGATTGATCGGTTGACGGACCTGGTGGTGGCGCTGCAGGCGCAGCAGAGCCGCGGGTTGGCGGATGTTTCTGTTGCTTGAGTCTTCGAAGTGAGAGTGAGATTTACCTGGTCTGGGATTAAGAAGACGGCGGTTTGGACTGCTTCCGTGCTGGCTTCGTGATAAAGGGAAGTCGTTGGGACTGGACGGGGAGAGAAAGCGTAGGGTGAGGTGAGGGGAGGGGAATGGAGAGGGTGTGGCGCAGTGGCTAGAGGGTGAGGGGAATGGAGAGGGTGTGGCGCAGTGGCTAGAGGGTGAATGAGGGTTGACCTGCGGGGAATTGGATGATTTTATCTAAGAGAAGCATCAGTGCCGGTGTTCTTTGCACATATCCAGCGATCTTTGTCATTGACGTGGAGATGAGAGCATATTGAGGGAGCAATCATCGGGTTTGGGGTTGGGGTCGGGGGCGCCTGTGATGTCTTCTATTGCGTTGAGAACAACAGCGAAATGTCAGATGGATGTAATGGCTAGTACCGAGTGCTATGTCGTTTATATGCGAAGCTCACGCCCTGGTTCCGGTCGGTTTGGTGACCTGTTTGGATCAACATAAAAGGAGAGACCAACTTGGAGGCTAGGTCAGGTATCCTCCCACTCGACGAAGGAAACAATAAGTAAAGACCCTACGCTAGGTGCTTGGACTGCCAAAGTCAACGCTCGTGTTGCCTTCCAGTTCGCCGGCTCATCCCTTGAATCTCCAAGTCCCCAAGGCTCTTCTTACACTGTACCTGGAGGTAACCCTAACATCTACCTTACCTTGCCGCTCCGACCCTCCTATGTGCGTAAGGTATCTGCCGAAGCCACTCAAGCGCGTCTGCTCGTCAGCCAGAGATAAAATGCTCCGGGCGCGAGCAAACGACTCATCCCATCTTTCACCACAACTCAACCATCTCTCAGTTTTTTCCAGAACCCGCAGTACCACGAACAACAATAGCTTGTTTGATATGGAAGAGACTATCATCAGTAGTAGTAGCAATACTAATAACATCTCCTTCACTGAAAGCGATATCCTCACCCTGCAGCGCAGTTATGGTGAGGATATCTGGACACCCCGGAGGAAGATGCGACGCAAAAATGCTCATCGCGCACAGCCAACCTGCACAGCCCGACAGACTTCGGTTACCATCATGGGCAAAGTCTACATCACTGAGACTCCTTCAGCAGTGGTCAGCCCATGTCAATTAACTTGTGCCAGGCCCGATTCCAAACATGAACCATGGATGGATCCCTCCTTGTGAGTCTTTGCCGTATCCCACCCTCCCTCGACTTATGTGCTGGCAGTGTCGCGGACAGCCTGTTGTAATTGAAAAGCTCATCTTGGCCGCGATTTGCGGCTCCCACGCAAGTCTTCACCACGTTTCATCTCGTCTTTGTCTCTCCTGACCGCCGTGTATCAGCGATCGTTATCACTGAAGCGGCGAATGCTGGTATGTTTGTTACCCCCCTCCCTTCGCGCCCCTTGTTTTTTTTTCCTTTTTTTTTCTTTTCCGTTACAGCAGTCTCGTTTCCTCATGGCCATATACCAGGCATGCTTTTTGCAATTCGCTGGCCACATTTGCTGATCAGCGGCTCCGAACCCTGCCATGGTGCTTTTCGGCCGTCCACTCCCTCGTGCAAGTTTTGTTCTGTTTCCCTTATCCCTCCAGCACCGAAAGCAAAGGCGAGCCAATTATTGATGCCCCATTGACAGTATTATCAATTCTCAGTTACGGCGTTGAGATCGAATTCCTTGGAAGTGGTATGATGTGCGGCTATAACAACAGTGACGCGAGTCTGGTATGTGAGAAAGAGCAGAAAACTGAGCTCACGTCCTCCTCAGCCCAGATCGTACCGGTACGCTGTGCTGACAAAATGTTCCCAGCTTCATGACCACATCCGCACAGCCCACCCCGGCGCAAGTAAGTACATATCGAGATTTTAACACCCAGAGACGGAATCGTCTCACAAACTGAATGAAGAGAGGGAGAGAGAAAGAAAGAGAAAGAGAGAGACAGAGACAGAAACAGAGAGAGAAGGGGGAGCCAGAGAGAGAGAGAGAGAAACCGAGAGAGAAAGAGCGCGTCGTCAGCCTCCTTGACCCGCCGAGTTACCATGAACAGGTGGATGGGCAAAAGTCTGTTTTCCTCTAGAGACCCCAAACCCTCCATCTCCCCGTACTTGTGCAAAATAACTGTTTTGTTTTGTTTTCCAGTGCTCTCCGCAGGTGACTTTTGAGCGGAGGTTGGCGAGACGCCACGTACACAAGGGAGCCTGAGTGAGTATCCGTACCTGGCCTCAGCTTCCACTTCCATTACGGCATTTGCGGTGTGAGAGAGTTGTCCTTGCTTGCTCCAATTGCGAACACTGATTAAATGCAGGTATGGTCCCGAGAATTCGCTGGTCTACCAGTATGCTATGCTACAGAATGTGAAGCATTGGCTTATGTTACCATCGTTTCTTTGCAGCAGGCATCTTGCTTCTGCTTCTCCTCCGCATGATGCTGACGCCAGACTACACTACCAGCGATGCGGACCCTCAGTTTGTCTGGAACTATAGCCGTTACTTCCACCGCCGTGTGAGTCTGGTCCCCCTTAGAGACACGCCCCATGCCTACTGCTAGGAAGCTGATTGGTTGTCTTGCGTTGAACGCTTGCTATTGAGTATTCCTTAGTCGGTGCGTCTTGGACTCTTCTGATCTCTCGACAACCGCTGGGGGTAAGCGCATCCAGACGTTGCCTCGACCGAACGGCGATACAGGAGCGTCCGGTGGAGATAAAGACAACGATGGCAATGCCTCTGAACCAACGTTGACAGCACTTTCAATGTGTACTTGAGTTCCTCAGTAAAATAGACACTAGAATTACACCTATCTGTAGGCCTGTCTCCTCCAGCACTAAGCAACCATCCAAGAAGTCGTAGAGTAAAATCCCTAACAAAATATATCATGACAATCATAACCTCGTTGCATGCAGTGTGCCGTTGACCACCTGCTCGCCGCTCTGCGTACATAACGACGCCTCTCCACACCTTGAGCCGGCGAGGCAGTTGCTGTTTCAGCATTACATTAGCCCGATATCCTTGTCAGTATTTGTTAGTATACAATTGAGGTATCCAAGAAAAGGCTTCTTTGTTTGCTGCAAGTTCCCATCAGTCTTGTCGCATTAGTGAGCGAGGCAGTCTTAGTACCCCTCCTGTGGCCCGTGTTGTCCCCCTCCAAACATGTTATCGTTGCCCCCCGCGCCTGGCATCCCTCCAGAGGCATGGAATGACCATTCAATTTGGTCTGCAAAGTTGTGTATCTCTCCCGGATCAGGAGACGCCTGGAAGGGAGCTCCTGGTCCGGCACCGGCCGTCTGAAAAGCGTGGGCTGGATGCGGCGCGCCCGTGACAGGATGGATGGCCACGGGCGATGGCTGGGCGGCCATGTCGTCGGGTAACGTCTTGTTGCAGCTTGGGCAGTACAGGTTGTGGCATCTTCCGGGCGGGTGTGCTTCAACCAGCGTCTGGCTCGAATCCCGGTTTTCGTCGCGGATCCAGCTGAGGCTGGCGAGCGAGGACCTTGGTGTGGTCGACATGGTAAGCCGGTTTGCGTGCATGGTTCCTGTTGACTGCGGACGAGGCTCCATGTCGTGCTGCATTGCGTCCGGTGATACACTTCCTGTGGACGGTTCTGGCGCGAGGTATGTTCCTGGTGGCTGAACTTCCAACTCTCTTGGATGCATGGGAGGGTAATGCGTCGGTGCCATGGCTGGATGCTGAAAGACATCTCCGGGACTGGTGTAGGCAACACTGTAGGCGCTCGTAACTGTAACGGACGGATTTTCCCAACTGGTATGGTAGGATGGAGCCGAGTTGAGATTCTGCGTAGTTGTTGGTGGGATGGGAATCGACTGGCTCGGGAGTACTGTTGGGTGTGCCCTGAATGTGTTGGTTGTCATCCTGGCCTGCGACTGAGGGGTTCGTGCTCGTTGAATAGGTAGAGGTAGTTGGGTTGGCGGCGGAGCTTTGGGCAGGATTTCGGGTCGTTTGATCCTCTTCGGTGGTGGATCAGGCCGCCTGCGGACAGACGGACCCCTTGGACCTGGAGCCGTGGTGCTAACAGGGCTCTCGGATCCAAGCAAGGTGCTCGCTGCAGCGACACTCCCGCCCGAAACTGTGGGTGTAGGTGCAGGGGATGGTGGGAGGTTTGGGGTGGATGCCCAACTGTCACTGGTGGCGGGCTGGCTGATGATCGACCTCGTGAAAAGCGACATGGTCCCGGATAACCGATGCTCCCAATCTTGCACAACCGTCTCAATCCAGGTGTAGATAGACCCTGCACTCCGTTCAAGACCCTGGCGAATCTTCATGTCGACGTTCTTCACATGGTCCGCTCCATCCAGAACGTGGCGGTACTGGATTTCGAGGAGGTCTTTCAGTGTGCTCAGGAAGTTCTTGGACTCAGCGATGAAGTCAAAGACTTCCATTACCGGAACGAAGACTGTCCAATGTTAGCAGCTTGCTGGTTTTTCACAGGAGGAAGGGTATGTACCTGGATCGGGGATGACTTGATCAGCTGGGAAAAGAAGTTTCCATAGCGAGATCCAGTTGTCGATCTTGGCTTTGAGGCTCCTAGCCTCCAAGGACGAGATAATCTTCTGGGTAATGCCATCTTCAGGATCAGTGCCGCCGCTGTCGAAGGAGATGCGGCAGACATCCGGCTGCCTCAGATGGGAGTCCAGGTCGGGTTTCGACACGAAGCCCTGGCAACATCGCGGGCATGGGAATGGCCCTGCGTTCCTCTGGACAGGAGGATGGTGGGCACGAATGTGCTTCCTGTTCCAAGTTAGCATCATCTTGTCGTCAGTCCTGATATCTGTCTGAGGCTTACTTCAGTTGGGACATGTCGGCAAAGGAATGTGTGGCGCAGACGTAATGGTCTCGGACGTTGAAGCGAAGAGGGTTGCGTTTTCGGTAAGGACAGCTGAAGTGGGTAAAGGTCCCTTTGGTGCTGTATGCCTGCGATGCTGGTGACTCTTCCGTCCCGTCATTCCCTTGGTTGTCTCGGCCGCCTAGCCCGCCGCCGTCATCATCGCCACCCTCTACTTTCCTCTTCCCTTTCCCATACTGGCCGGAAAACTGTTGATCATTGTTCGCCGAACCCGGAGTGCCACCGTAGTGCGATGACGGAGTGCCGTGGCCAGATGTCGCCTGACGGAACCCCAGGTTTCCTTCCTCGCATGCCGTCCAGAGTTCTTGCAGGTAACGGTAGGTACAGTCCCAGACCAGCAGCGGGGCGGCGCAGTCGTCCAGGTCTTTGCCGAAGGTGTTCCTCAAGACCAAGGACGAGATCTCATCAACCAGCCTGGCCTCCTCGTCCCCAGCGTCATGATCCTCACTCTCGCTGCAACTGCCGGTGGAGTGACGCTCAGAGATGCTTGATGGGGCAAGTTGTAGCCTGTCAAGAGCGTGAGCAAAGTCAAACTTCAAGGAGGTGGCCGTAGCATGTGACAATACGCACTTGCTTGTCTGCTTCCGCGGTCTCAGAGGGGGTGCGATGGGAGCGCCGCCGTCAGTGTCCTCGACCTCGATGCGGATCTCCCGGGACAGGCGTGACTCGGCGCGGCTACACTCGGACTGCGTGTTGACGCAGGTTGTGGACGTAAGGATGGAGTCGATGGAGCCGATGCCACGGTTGTGTTTCCGAAAGGAAGTATCGTCCCCGTCTCTAGTGGCTACCTTGCCTCGGGAGTCGATGAGAACAAGTTGAGGTCGGACGGCCTTGGTGGACTCGGGAGTCATGGACTTGGCGATGGCAGGGAAACTGGTTATGGTTGGGCTGCTTGGTGGGGTGGTGCCGGAGAGGGACAGCGCATCGGCGGCAGTCCGGTGTCGTTTGGGATCAGTCTCGGGGTCGTGATGGCGGGCAGTGATGGCCGTATCGAGGTCAGCGGCTGCGGTGTGCCGGGCATGGGCTGCATCCTTCCGTGAACGATACGGAATGCGGACGGTCGTGTCGCTGCCCAGCTTCTGTGCGACCCGCCGGGATATAGGGGACCTGTCCCTGGCACTGGGTTCCATCCTACTTTCCGGTTCTCGGGACTCGAGCCCGACGAGCGCCGAGCAGAGCAGGAACGCGCTCCACCAAAGTCGCGGGTCCCGAGACGTCTCGATGGCCGGGTCCCCCTTCGTCGATGACGCCCCGGTGACCGTTGACGGGGCCTGCGCGGACAGCAGCTACTGGATTGCTGACACAACGGCGGAGGCGTTGGATGCGACGTGGGACCTTGTCGCCTTGTAAATTTGTTCATGCGAGAGGAAAAAGAGCGACTGTAACGAGCGTGTGTGAGCGAGTGAGTGTGTTGAGTGTCGGTACGCTGTACGGCATGTGTAATGAACGAAGGGCCACTCGCATGACAAAGGAGAAAGAAACAGGAAAGACCGGGAGATCAGCAATGCATCCACAACAAGACGCTCAGCTTCTTTGCTGGGCGCTCGTCAGCTTTCTTCATTCGGGACATTGCCAGAGCCTCGCGGTTTCCCCCTGACGGGAGCAACGAGCAACCACGTCGTGTCCGATCATCTCAATCGAGAAGTCGCAGCAGTGGCGCCAGAGCCAATTAAAGAAGCGTCAACCGTAGGGCTGCCATTGGTTCAGGAAGTCGTACCTGAGCCTAGCCCACTTGGCCTTGGCCGAACCCCGATCCAGCACTGTTCCTTCCGCGAGCACGGGCCACAGGGTTGCATCCATCTCAAATTGAGATCCGGGCTGTTTCCGCGTCGCTGCATTCGGACATTTGATGTGGTGTTTCAAAGGGTGTCTTCAAAACTGCAGATCAACTGCAAAGGATCACCTTGCCTGCACTGGCTCCAAAGCCTTCAATCAGCTACGTTATGAAACGGGCACAACTGAATGTAAAAGCATCGCCCAGCAACAGCCCTTCTTTCTGTTTCTGGTTTAACACACAGATCGACGCAAAACATTACTATAAGCGTTCACTTGGTTTGGCGGGCTTCAGTGACTTACTTATCTTGCCTGAGGTGTTCCATATCTTGAAGTGTCGACATGCTTGGCGATTCACATCGCATTGCCTAGCCGCGGCACTTCAGCGCTGTCAGATATTCCAGATACCATCCTCATCCCGGCCATCCAATACCTAACCATCCTTCCCGTTGTGCAGGGTACAAGAAGACATTGAGAGTAAGCTGTACCGTACTTTAAGTCCCAACGAGTCGCGACTTACAGAAGCTACAGAACCAAGCAGAGCCCTGAGCAACTGCAGCCAAGATTTGAACCGCGATGCATACATTACACGTGCAAAGAACATGCAATCTTCCAGAAGGTGGTCCAAATACCAACACGTTGTGAACACGCGCAAAAGAGTTGTGGCATGGGTGAGATACTGAAATTCGCACTCACGCCACATTGCTGAGACCGGTTACCTTACCCTTGATTGCTGGAACTTGCACAATGGATCCGGATGCGCGAGCCGCGACCTCAACGGCACACTGATGAGCTGACCACATAGACGCACCAAGCCTATTGGAGCCGACGATTGTCGCAAGTACATCCCCAGGGAGAGTTGAAGTTTGTACCGACAATTCCTTGTCTTCGTCAGCTTGACCCCTCGGCTGCTGGAATGCACTTCCAGACAACTTCCATGTCTTCCAGGACACCCGCGATAAATACTCTCTGGTGTCGCCAGCAACAGACAGCGGGCCGGGTCATTTCAGCTCTTATGGGACGACCTCGAGCTACCAGAGCCCCAACACTTGCCACTCAAGTAGACCTGCGGCAACTGCGGTTGATTTACTTGAGATACAAGTCAAAGAACAGGAGGGGATCGCGGAGATGCCGCTACGGGCATCACCGATAAAGGTGCCAGAGATGCAGCCGTACAGCCCAAAATAAACATCCCATCTTGCCTCTTCTGCAGTGCGCCTCTCCAGGCTGTCTGCTGGATGAAAGGGTTTTGACGCGATCAACTGAGAGTCGCGATCTCAGAACTAACTTATGCTAGCCCCGATGCCCGATAGACAACCATCAGCAGAGATCTTGCGGTCCCCAGATAGCCGACAGGACCCTTGTTATGCGGAAGATACCTCGAGTGTGCACGTTCTGCGGCAAGGAATGACAACAGCTCTAGACGACTAGAGTCCCCAATAAACCGGCCACCAAGGCACATGCAGCCACTTCGAATTCCGCCTATAAGCTTCCGCGCTGCGAGTCGTCGGAGTTGACCCTCGGCTGCGTGTTGTCAGTGTCCAATAATTCATAAAAAATCAAGCTTCCATCGCATGCAGTTCCCTTCTGAAACAGCCGCGCGCAACGGGGCTTCTACCACCTTAGATCTAACCGCTCAGATTTCCAGGACTGAGGTCTCGACCAAGCCCGCCCTGGTCTGACCCGACATTACCCTTCTCTTGTGTTGTTGATAAAGCTCATGAGAGGATAGTCGCACCGAAACGTTGAAGTAGGCCGCCTGCCAGCCCGCCACTTCCTGGTTTCTACGTGCGGCTGCAGGTGATCGGGCGTCGAGTCCTGCTGGCGTCAGACGGGTCAGGATAACCGTAGAACGGCACTGGACTACCGATCAAGAAATGGTAGTGCCGGTCTGGCCCTTTGAGATATTAATGCTCCCTTTCTGGCAGCTGTGCCTGATGTAACGGTCCCAGGAGTATATTGCAACTAGCTGGTGACGAATCTACGAGTTTGTCTCGAATGGAGAGAGAAGAAGAAAAGAGAGAACTAGATGACAGGAAGAGAGGGCAGCTCTTATATGCTCCGGAACACACAGACACTGCCTGCCTCAGGATGACGTTATCATGATACCACGGCCGAGGGTTGCCGAGGCCATCATGGGCTCAGCCCATCACACCTGACATGTTACAGAAGAAGGACAGCGGCAGCACACTCAACAGCCGAGCAGTTCTGACAGGGCACATAGGCGGGACGATAGATTACCCACCTTCCAACACCAAGCAAACTCCCGTCTTCTCCAACTATCGGCGCGACGCCCTTATGGCTCAGAAGAAGAGGACTGGAGATGCGCTCCAAGTGCTACTGTGCTCCTGTGTCTTCTACACGGTACACTGGCGACGCCGTCTGCCGCGGCAACAACACACCCGCACGTCGTGCACGATCTCTCAGACAGCCTGAGGTACATCATTCCCAACTTTCCTCCCATCCCAACGCACCCCTCGGCCAGGACAAGCTAATGGATACGGTGCAAGTTCTGCTGCCTACCTGCTCTGCATGATTCGACGGCAAGACATGCTGCGTGGCCGACGACGGCCCATACCGACACCGGCGTCGTCGAACACCATTACGAGATCATGTTTGCAAAGCAGCAGGCCAACATGCAGGGCGGGTGGAAATGGTGCAGCAGGTGCTATGGCCTGGCGTTCTCGCAGAAGCAAGTCAGACTAGGACTGGGTCCGTCCTCGAGGACGGAGACAAGCATGACTTTGGGAATCGGGGTCAGAACTTCGCGATTAGGAGGACCGGTGGTTGTGCCGCAGCTCGGCGACTTGCCCGTCGGCGGACATTGCAAGGACGGCTCCAACGCACACGTGCTGACCTATGCTTGACGTCCTCATTGACGAGTAGGTCTTTGCGGTGTATCTTGGCTTGCTGGTCTCAACATGTTCAACAGGCACAGAAATGGATATTCCTGTGGTGCAGCTTTCCCGCTGTGTCACGGGCATAGTTGGACACATCCACTCCAAAAATCTTCTCGTGCCGAAGGCTATTGTCAGCAATATTCACGGTTGATCGATCAGCTGATCCCGGTCAGCTCCTGCAACCTGAATGCTTCGACTGAACCAAAGCATCTCTGCACTAACGTTAGTCTTCGTTGAACTTGGTACGAGTAATCCTTGTATTTGCCACAAGGTGCTTCAAGACAAATACATGAAATCATGGAAATGTGTGGTGGGTTTTCGGCAAGGAACTTCGTAGTCATGTATTGTACGTCTATATACAATGTCTCTCCCATCTATTTCTATACTCCGTATAGGCAATGAAACCGAGAGGTAGGCAACTAGAACGGGAATCAACCTGGAACCATTGCAGTTGCGTTTACAATCTAGCTGTACCCTAGTTCAGGCACACTCAACGCATCAAATTCAGGCATAATATAAGAAACTCTGTACCTAAGACAACGCATCTCGGTTTTAAACCGGTCCGACGTGCTCAATGTTGAGCTGACGCCCACTTTGAGCTCCCGGCCTAAAGGGTGGGAGGGGGGAAAATCGCTAGAGACCGAAGAGTACCAGCGCTGCTGCATCGTTACTTGTCTCCCCTGCCACGTTATAGTTCAAGATTTTCAGAACGGCCATATCACAAGGTCAAAGAGGCGTAATCAACCGGCTTGGAGCCAAGGCGACGGCAGCCGTCTAAGTTGTCACCCAGGACACTGAAAAGGGGTGGTGAACTGCACCTTGCTCATCCAGGATAGTTACAGCGCAAAACGGTGACAACTGTCGGAAGAACAAGTGAGGACTCGGACGCTGGGAACACTACCCGTAAGAGTTCTTGAACGAACCATATCCGTAGAGGATCCCTCCTATCTTGACATATTGGGAATAGCCTCATCCATTGCACTGTTTGCACGTTTGGGCCTCTCCACGTGAACCAACATGTCTGATTCGAAACCCGGGTGCGTGCCCAGATGAATTCATTTCCCAGAACCAGGGATAGTTACACAGTATTGCAAGTTTACATAAGTTATACCGTATACCTACCTGGTACAGTTCTGTCGGAACGAAGCCGCCTTGATGGCTGCATTCAACGGACCTCGGTGGTAGGTTGGTGCCAGCACTGCAACCCCTCTTTCTTCCCTACTTAGTCCTCTCCCTGCCCATCAAATAATAGCATGGTCTATCAAGCACTGTTACCACCTCTCAAAAGGACTTGCTTACTCTGTTCAATCCACTGCTTTGACTCGGAATAGCTTCTTCCAGCGCATATCTCAGCGGTCATCGCCCTGCAGGTTCCAAAAAGTTCAACCCTGGTTTGTTCGTTAGCGTGGCGCATGGTAAGGCACTAGAAATGAATGGGATAACTAAAAGAAAGCGAACATAAGAAAACAAGAAAGAGAGAAAAAGATGGAATGCAAAGACAAAATAGGGGGACAAAGAGGAAGATAAAGAAAAGAGAAAGGGAAAGAAAAGAGAAAGGGAAAGAAAAGAGAAAGGGAAAGAAAAGAGAAAGGGAAAGAAAAGAGTAAGGGAAAGAAAAGAGAAGAAAGAAATAAAAAAGAAAGAAAGAAAGAAAGGAAGAAAGAAAGAAGAAAGAAAAGTATAACTAACGTTAGTTAAAGTGGAGGAAGATGAGGTGTAATACCTATCACGGAAGTTCCACGCTAATAAACAAACCAGGTTGAATTGTGTTCCCATGCAAGGAGCGTACTACGCAGACTTTATATACTGTGTATATAGGAGCAGGAAGCAGCAGCATCGTATCAAGTCGAGTCGCTCTCATCTTCTTCACATGCGACATTGCAACCTCGATCTCTTGGCTCGGGTGAAGAATGGATGCATGCAGATCCGGCATCTTATTGTCCAGGAAAAAGTCGGCATGTCAGCTCGTATCACAGGTCAGCACCTGTTTCCGTCCTTCGCATCGGGCCTGCCGATCGCAGCTTGCCGTTTTAACATGGAACACGAAATTCGACAGTTTTCCATACCTACAAGTGTCGAGTATTGTAGAATGTCGCCGGCATTCTATAAAGTTTGTGGAGCACTCCACAAATCTTGTCCAGATAGAAACTGATAAAGAAAGCAAGGGGGCTTCTTAGCTCATAAGCAATAACGTTAATCCGACACAGCAGGCAAGGGGCAGATCTGAACTCGACAGATCCCACCCACAACCGGCATCTCTCCCCCTTTTCCCTCTTGTGCCAAGCACATGCGCATATGTCAGCACCACCCGTCTGTCAGCGTTTGAACCTCGGTGATTTCCATTCCCCTGATTCGGGACTTGGGATGGCCGCTTTATTTCCTCTCTTGCATTTGATAGGCATACACAGTAGCCCACCTAACCTGAGCATCCTGACACAATCGCAAAAAGACCGCTAATAAGAAGGGGATGGTGGGGAGGCCGGAGAATGGGGAAAAAAGGCCTTCATTTCCGCGCACTGTGGGGGTGGCATTTGAGTTTTGACGAGGTCTGGCCTGTGCGACGTGGTTTTCGACAAGGCTAAATGGACATGGAGAATCTGGGGAAAAATGGCACGTGCAACACAATGCTGAGCACCATCGAGTGTCTATGTGGTTTCAGAGCGCATGGCTTGACCTTCAGATGGTTTTGTGGCCTGTCTCGCCTATCTCTCTCAGCTGCAGTGCAAGGTGGGCTTGTTCACCAAGCTTGACGCATTAGTTGAGGGGCTGGCTTCCCCCCTTTTCGCCCTGCTAGGCCACGAAACAACCTCCCGGCATGATCAGCCTCGGATGTAAGGTGATGTTTCAATAACCCGAGGCTGTTAAATGGTACCTGTTTTCGACAATGGTCGCACGGAGTAATGTCTTCGCGAAACGTTGATCAAGTCCACGTATGACGTTGAACCTTGGATGAACCAGCGGTCTTGAAAACATGCACCTGTTGAGAGTGTCATCCCTACGTAAATTGAAAAACGGTCTCCTTCTATTCCAGCCCGATCACCTTCTAACATCCCAGTAACATTACAGACGGCAATTGGATGGCTCCTGAGTCATCATCCAAAAACGATACACGAATATATACGACGCGAATACTCAAGCAAGACACTAAAGACGTGGCCCTTCCACTCATTCCACCCGCATGAGCGGCGCTAGGTCAACAGGCTTCTGCTCCACCTCACCGTCCCGCTGAATCCGCTTGTACAGCCAACGCGAAAACCGGACGGTCGGCTCGTCCACCGTCCGCGTCACAAAGTCGGCCACCCACAGCGTGAGCGGGAGAAGCAAAATATTCGCTGCCAAAAAGGAGATTTCGAGACCCAGCGGCCCCGTCTTGGGCAGCGGCAAGACGTTCGCCCAGCGCAGCACCTGCTCGTTGTTCAGATCGGCTTCCTCACGGACCCAGCCGACGGCGTGGTAGACACGGTCGCCGACCGTGCTGAGGATCGGCCCGTGGACGAGGTATAGCGCAAACGAGACGCGGCCGAGAAACTGGCAAAAGCTCGATTCGAAGAAGCGCTTCTGCCACGGGATGCGCGGCACGCTGGCCACGATCATGTTGCCGGCCAGGAAAAGGTAGAACCACTTGAAGTCAAAGACGGCCTGCGGCTTGAGGAACGACAACCAGTACCACCCTGGGTTCGCGCGCAGCTGGTCCATCTCCCGCTTCTCGGACGGCACACCGGCGAGGTACAGGCCGAGGAAGAACATGTGGTAGTAGATCAAGGTCTTGTAAGGCTCAAGGCGGCGGAGCCACCGCGGGAAGTAGCCGTCCTTCCTTGCGAGCAGGTCCAGATCGCACTGCAGCATGCCGGCCACGAACAGGGCGCAGTAGTAACCGTCGACGATGTAGAGGTAGTAGACCACCAGCGCGAGCAGGCAGAGGAGGCGAGCTCTGTGAGCCGCCCGAGAGAGCGCGATGCAGGCGATGAAGGTGACGAGGGACCCGCGCATCTCCAGCGGGATCGACCACAGGTGGGTGTTGTAGTCCACCCACATCCATCCCTCCTTGAAGATAAAGCTGAAGTTTTTGAACTGGACATACCACTCCCAGAGCTCGTCGCTGATCGATCCCTTCGGTTCATACTTCTGAATCCAGATGCCAAAAATGTACCATGTCGTGACAGTGACAAACGTCGTCACGATGAGGGGGATGTAGAGCCGGAACCATCTGCGGAAGAAAGAGGATGCGAGGTTGTCGAATAGCTGGAGATGTTCGCCGGCGTGGATGAGTGATAGAGGTTTCACCGAGAGGACGTAGCCCGAGATGACGTAGAAAACCGCGACGGCAGCGTGTCCGCCCGTGAAGAAATTCCGGATGAAGTGGAAGGTCGCCAGGTAAAATTCGCCCTTATACCCAAACGCATTTTCGAAGATGCTAACGCTTTTCTCGCCATGCGCCCATAGCTCATGATGGTGGATATACACCAAGAAGGCCGCAAATCCCCTGAGTCCGTCGAGGTAGGCCGTTGGCCGCAGTTGTCGGGGACCATCCAAGCTGGCAGCGCCTGGCGGCCAGAGCAGCTGCCGCAGCCCACGGATTGTGACCGATTTCATGTTGGAGGAAAAGAGCGGACAAAGGTCGATGACCTCACTTCATCAAGGAGTATCCTCTGAGCGCGGTTCAAATTGCCTTCATGATGCTGATGTGTTGCGATGGACCCTTCGACCCTGGACGCTCAGGGTGAAATGAACACGGTCCTGAGGCGGTCGGACCCTCTTCTGTTGGAGTGGGGCGCAGCCACTTGTCTGCTTGAGAAAAGCGGAGCAACGATTGGGGTTCGAAGCTCAAAGCCAGGACTTGAACAAGACTTGGTAAGATCGCAGAAGTGGCAACAGCGTTGACGAAGTGATCCTGTAAGTTGCAGGAAACATGGCCTCAAGCGTCCTGAAGACGGAAAGACCTGAGAGAGCACTGCCTGCGGCTGCCGGTGAGACAACTCGGCTTCGTTCAACACGAATGCGTTTCAGTACACTGGTTGGCCTGCGGTCGCGAGACCTTCCTGAGCCAACCTGGAAGTTGAATGACTATCCGCGAGTTTAGTCCGACTCCATCCCAAGAACGACGGAATGTTGGCTGTTGCGTGCTTCCTCGAATCTTGCGCCGCTTCCGTTTGTTTTCCCAGCCAAGATCTGCCACTGACTCCGGAGCAAGACAGGTTGGGGAAATTCGAGAATGCAACGTCGTGTCCGGAGGCCACCTCGATGTGCACAGTGCGGTGGAAAGTACCGGCAATCCGCTCGCACGACAGCGTTGCTTAAAATCCGATCGCGCAGATTCGCGCAGCATCCCGTTGGCCAGGTGGCTGTGGGGCGCCCCCTATTTCGGGTATGGCTGATCGGTGGGGCGCCCCCTATTTCGCTTGAAGACGTTTCCGGCTCTCTCACTGGCCCATCCGCCTTCAGGCAGTCGGTCTGCACGATTGGCCGGGGACGGCAGCTGGCGAAATTTCCCTGGTCTCGCATCGGCGTTGCCACATGAAGGCATGCTCCGCGCGCAGCCCAAGACCGGTTTGTCCCCTGTTGACGAAGATTTTTTCGGCGGCTTGATTGGGTGAGCGGCTGGGCATCCCGGTCGAGGCTGCCGCGCTAAGTGACCCAGATTGACTGCCAGCAGATGAATTGGCCGGGCAAATGTGTGGTGGCTAGGCCAATCGAGGGACGTGATAAGGAGTGCTGGGCCACTTGATTAGGGGCCTGGTTCCCAAGCGCCGAGTTCGTGATGCTCCGGCCTTCTCCCCCTTACCCCCTTTCTCGCTGACAGAGGCATAATTCTTTCCCCTTCTGCCCTTCGCTTCTTCCCCATTGTCCATAGCATATTTTCCATCATCAATTGATGCCGCTCGCTTTATCGCTCAGGGCAGCACATCACTCTCGCTGAGTCGACGTTTCTGTGCTTCTTTTTCTACCCGGCATGATTGCCAAACTCGGTGGGCCGCTGGGCTCTCCGTCCCTCGCAGCCACGACAGCCCAGTTTAGGAACCGTCTGCCCACACAGTTCCGACGGGCGCTCCCCATATACATCGTGGCCGTTTGCCTCATCCTTTTCATCTTCAATCTCAACCTTTTCCATTCGAGCGTACGGGCGCCCCTCGGCCGTCCGTCAGTCTCGGCTCAAAATGCGCCGAAGGTTCGGAGCGAATTTCCGAAGAAGATCTGGCAGACTTGGAAGGTGAATCCGCTGCAATTCGAGGAGCGGGATCTGAACACGGCGCGGACATGGCTGGAGAAGAATCCCGACTACCGGTACGAGGTCTTGACCGACGGCAATGACCTACGTTATGTCGAATACCACTTCGGTCCGGACGGCTTCAACCGGCCCGATATCGTCAACTTCTACCGCGAGGTGAAGGCCGCTATTGTCAAGGCGGACCTCTTGCGATACCTGATCATGTACGCCGAAGGCGGTCTCTATGCCGACATTGACGTTGAGGCCCTGAAGCCACTGTCCAAGTTCATCCCCGAGCGGTACGACGAGAAGGATATTGATATGGTGATCGGCGTTGAGATCGACGAGCCCGACTGGAAGGACCACCCGATTCTCGGCCCGAAGTCGCGCTCTTTCTGCCAGTGGACCTTCATGTGCAAGCCGCAGCTGCCCGTCATGATGAGGCTCGTTGAGAAGATCATGTCCTGGCTCAACGGCGTTGCCAAGGAGCAGGGTGTTTCGCTCGCCGACGTCGATCTGGACTTTGACCAGATTATCAGTGGCACGGGCCCGTCTGCCTTCACCGAGGCTATTATGACGGAAATGGAACTTCACAAGGAGAGCCCCAATACCAAGATTACCTGGGACTTGTTCCACGACCTGGACGAGTCCAAGGTTGTGAGCCGGGTGCTGGTCCTCACGGTCGAGGCGTTCGCCGCGGGCCAGGGCCACTCCCACTCTGGCAACCACGATTCCCGAGCTGCCCTGGTCAAGCACCACTACCACGCGTCCAACTGGCCCAGCAGACATCCCCGGTACAGCCATCCAGCGTACGGCGAGGTTGAAAGGTGCAACTGGGAAGACGAGTGCGTCAAGACTTGGGACAGGAACGTCGAGGCCTTCTCGAAGCTGTCAGAGGAAGAGAAAAAGAAGATCATTGATGAAAAGCAACGGGAGCGGGAGGAGGCCGAGGAGCAGAGGAAGGCCGAGGAAGAGAAGACGAAGAAGGAGCAGGAAGAGGCTGAAAAGAGAAAAAAAGAGGAAGCTGAGGCAGCCGAGGCTGAGCGGAAAAAGAAGGAGGAAGACGAGAAGCAAAAGAAGGAGGAAGCTGAGGAGACGGCAGCCAAGCAAAAGCCGCAGGACTTGGCCGCGCAAGCCGGCAAGGGAGACGATGGGAAGAAGCAGAAGAAGTCGGGGTGGTTTTCATGAGGTTCCTTTTGCTTTCGGCATCTTCGTGGGGGTCGGCGGCGTGTTTAGGCTTGGGGTTCCTGTGGTTCTGCTAATGAGAGACGTCCTTTACACAGCGGGCCCGGCGACAAGCGAGAGTTTCGGCCAGGCAGAGCGACGATGGGGCGCGCTCCCGGCAGCAACTCCTTGCGCTGGGAAGCGGTCGACGGTGGTCAGCGGCCGCCCCCAAATGGAACGGTCGGTGTTGGGATGGGATGGGATGCATTACTCACATGTTACGTTTTCCATGTACATATCTTGCTTAGACCAAGTCCGGGCACTTGCTTTGGTTTCTTTGGTCGGCGTTGCTGGATTGGGTTTGTTGGGGCGTGTGTTGAACCGCTGCTGTCCCGAAACTCGAGTGGGCATTAGATACGTTTAAGTTAATAACAATACCCATTTTCTTGAAGGCGGGTTTGGCGACGGTGAGCTGGCCACTGGTCGACGCGGTCCGAGGTGGTGTTCTCGGCTTGGGAGACAATGCGATGGCGCCGGCCCGGCGACCCCGCCTTTGTTGAACGACGACGGGGAATCGGGCAAAACAAAGCAAATAGTCTCGACCGTAGTTCCGCGACGACGATGTATTAAACGACTCGAAGAAGACAGACGCTTCTCAGCGTCGATGATGGAGGACGATGATGCGAAAAACAACAAAGCAAGTTTCGAGGGATATGGAAGGCACCAACACGCAAGATGCGGCACAAGTCAGTTCTGTAGCCCGGCAGGTACGACACACTGGATTCGGGGCCGAGACGGGTGGTCGCTTTCTGTTTGTGTTCCAAGGCATCCAACTGAACATCTTGAAATCCGATCAGGTTCAATGGAAGTTGATGGGTACAGGTTCTGCACTGCGGCATCCTTGTCACTTCGCAGCACCTTCGAGGTTGAGTTGGACAAACCTCAACCGCCCCCAACTACCTCTGTCAACAGGTGCACCTCTACTGCTGTGGCACAGTTCACGATTCAAGTCGCGCATTCGCTCGCAGCGAACGTCATCTGAAAAGTCCACGGGCAGAGCTCAATTCCGTTACCTAGGCAAATGACACTAGCCAATTTCGCCCAGATGTTCTCATCTAACTCGACTGTGGAGATGAACCAGCAACTGACGACGACAAGCCCGGTGGCCCAAAAACATGCATAACTACTCGGCGCCGGTAACCTTGTGGGATGACAACATGACAACACGACCGGCTCTGTACCTTTCGCTATCCCATGTGGTTTGAGATAGGTTTGGGAGTCCGTTGTGCGACGCAAACTGCCGAGCTGTTCTGGGTAAGCGGAGAGTGAGGTGTCACGGCATGGCATCAGCCAAGATTGCTTTGGCTCGACGCCACGGCACGCCATTCCAACGACAACGTGGCGGCGCAGCCAGTGAACGGGATCGGGATCCCGCCGTGTCCCGTCCGTGGGCGCGCGGACGGACATGATGCACCACATCCTCAAACACCGATTGCGGACCTAATTGGCGAACTCGAGCCGCGACTACATGCCCCGGGCGCTTTCCTTGCCGCACGCGTGTGTATGATCGCCGAACATGAAGAGCCCAGGACCGTCCCAGAAGGTCACCCATTGAGCCGGTTTCCCATGTCGATGCCATTCACCCGGCTTCTTCTGGTTGTGGTCTATTTTCTCCATCATGTTAGAATGGTGCGCGGCCTAACTCTTGCTTCTTGTTTTCCTTGACTACTCATCTCCAGGCTGGCTTCACAATCCATACGATCGACCGGTTCGATGGCCCTTCTTTTTGCAAGACCCTTTTCTTCGACACGGCTTGCCCTCTGTATCGTGTTTGATCCACAACGACCGCTTGGACGGCATCTGATTCTTAGGCAACCATCATGCATACCCAGTCAACCATTCTCATCGCCTTAGCCGGCGTCGGCTACGCCCGCTTCGGCCAGGAAGGCGCTGTCCAGAACATCATCCAGGCCCTCGGCAACTTTGGTCCCCAGGCGCTGCCGGCACCCTCGCTAACCAGACACCCAGCGCTCTTCTGGCCGGTGCCAACGCCTGCGCAAAGGTAAGCGGCCAAACATCGGGTTTGGTATTGAAATGCTAATTAAAGGGGCGTCTACAGCTTGAGCTTGCCGACGAGATTGTTGCCACGCTTGGTAACGACCTGGAAGTCATTGCTGGCGCTGCCGCCCTCGTCGCTGCCGAGAAGAACAGCAACACTTTTGCCAACATCATCCCGGCCATCCGCAGCAATGCAGCCCTCCCAGTTACCCCCGGGGCTCTGGGGTATCCTCCCTGCTGTCGGCCCCGCACTGGTAGGGGCCGATATGCAGAACGCCAATTCAGCTCAGTCTCTGGTCACTCCTCTTGCAGATGGCGGTCTCAATGTTGCTGATCTGTCGAGGGCTCAGGGCTTCAGCGACTTCACTGACCAGGCTTGAGGGGAGGATAAGAAAGTAACTGACTCGGTGAGCGCTCAACTACGAGTGGCGGCCAACCGAATGTACCCTATGAGGCAGCAAACATTATTTGAGCGTCGTTCATCTTCCACGGGGGAGCGAGGAATCATCAAGCTGAAGAGCGCGAGCGAGAACTCCGGGATCACTTCCCTCTTGCCTATCTCTATCTATCATCTGTCAGAGTCTGATCTGTCTCTAATTCAATGTCTGTACCCCGTACACCGCCTCATACTCCTTGCTGAAGGACTGATCAATGTACCCAACCGGCGATTTGGGCGCATAGAATGAAAGCCTCTCGTACGGGTTCAGCTCAATGCCCTCCTTGATCCTGAACGGCAGGTCCGGCGTCGAGATGTACCATCGCCCAAACACCGCCACCACGTTCTTGTCCTTGAACTGCTCATCCACCAGGGATGTCGCGCTCTGGGCCGTGAGCCCGCCTGCAATCAGCAACGGGCCATTCCACAGCTTGGCAGCAAAGCCCAGGCTCTCCTCATCAGCACCGCCCGAATCTTCAGACCCAGCAATCCGTCCCTGCACCAGATGCAGATACGCCAGCCCAAACCCGCTAATCTTCCGAATAACATCCTCGAACTGCGGCACCGGATCCTTCATGCGCATGCCTTGGAACGTGCTCCACGGGCTCAGCCGAATACCCGTCCTCTCCGCCCCAACAGCCTGCACGACAGCGTCTACGACCTCGACGGCGAACCGCGACCGGTTCTCCACGCTCCCGCCGTACTCATCCCCGCGCCGATTGCACGTGTCCTGAATGAACTGATCAATCAGGTACCCATTGGCGCCATGGATCTCGACGCCATCAAAGCCGGCCTCGATAGCGTTCTTGGCCGCAGTAGCATACTCCTTCACCCGCTCCTTGATCTCCTCGACCGTCATCTCCTCGGGCACCACCGTCCCCGGGTGCTCGTCCATGGGCACCGCGCTCGACGAGTGCACCTTAAACCCCTCCTTGGCCGCGACAGCGGCCGTGGCGGCCCGGCCGAGCGACCACAACTGGCAGAAGATGAAGCCGCCCCGGGCGTGCACCGCATCCGTCACCTTCTTCCAGGCCGCGACCTGCGCGGCCGTGTAGATGCCCGGCACGTTGTCGTAGCCGCCCGCGTTTTTCGAGATGAAGGTTGCTTCGCTCACCAGCAGGGTCCCTGGCAGCGAGGCCCGCTGGGAGTAGTAGGTTGCCATGAGCGGGACGATGGGCACGTGGTCGTCGTCGGAGCGGAAGCGGGTTAGCGGCGCCATGGCCATGCGGTGGGAGAGGGTGATGTTGGGAGTGAGGCGGAGGGGTTCGAAGAGGCGGCCGCTGGATGGAGGGGCCATTTTGGTGGGTGATTGTGAGAGGAAGTGGATTGTGGTGTGAACTGATGGTATTGGATTCAGGGGCTTGTTGTCTTGGTAACACTTGGTGGGGCGAGGGAGAATCGAGTGCGGTTGAGGCTAACAATGGAGATAGTCGAGCCTTCACTAAGAATGGTGGTGCCAGAGACCTTGAGGAGAGACTCAAGTTTCCAGATGGTTTCTGAATTTCCCTGGAACGAAGAAGGCCTTGCATCTTAAGTTCTATAAACAAGATTCGTCATGGAACTGGTGGAGCCCTCCCTGAACCATTACCAATGGGGCATTTGTCATCATGTTTGTGGTATACACCCGGGGTGAACAGTTACTTCTGACTCATGCCGACTTAGAACCTTGATTTCTAATACGGTAACATGATTTATTTGCGAGTGTGCAATATAAGCGAGTGTGCAACGCTAACAGATTTTGGTGAACCTGCAGTTGTAAAAATTGGTAAACAATTATTAGTGGGCCTTAACCAATGTTTTAGCAAATTTTTGCGTGTAGTCATAGCAAAATTCGTTAGTGTTGCACACTCGCTTATATAGCACACTCGCATATAAATCACGTTACCGTAACTACCTAAAATTCGTAGTTCGGAGAGTTCTCCAGTCCCGGTAAGAACTGCGACTCGAGGCTCCGAGTATAATGTAAGGGAGATGTTAGTGATATCCTTGTCTTGAAGGTTGATAGCATTGCCATTATCACCTCATCTATTCACGATTTATTCTAAGTGTCTTGGTCCCTTTGTAAGTGGGACGGCTAGGCAGAGTTGAATTCAAGTGGAAGATCGGGCAGCAGATGGACGAAAATCTAAGGAGAACTTCATCCGGTTTTTGTACGGGTGTTGAATCCCGGAAGTCCAAGTCTCAGATGGAGCTGGATCTGGGCAGGGAAAAATATGGACTGGCCACACTGTTTGTGGTAGTGAAGGCCTTGGGCTCGTGACGAAAATACGGACTCAGTCAGATGGCGTAATTCGTGGGTCACTGGTTTCAGGTTCAGCTGCAGGTTCAGCTTCAGGCCAGAGAAAGCAGGAGTTCAACTTCTGGCCTGGTATAAGCTTGATGGAATACGCAGCACCAACAGGGGTTGAGTTGCTCTCAACTTCGCTGCAATGGCTTCAGAGTATGACGGATCCAAACTCCCGCCTGGCGCTGTCCCCTTAACACTGCCCTTTCTTGTTCATCCCAGCATCTTGCCGGACCGTGTTTGACAAACCTTGATTAATTAACTAGAGTCAAGGGGAGGGAATGAACGAACATCAATTGAGTCTACTGCGTGCTGAATTCACGTATTGTATTAGCTTAGTTCGACTAGAATATTGCACTTGAAAGATTGTTAACCAAAGCTTATAGACATATAAAGGGAGGGTCAGCCCGGTTATAACTCAAGAGTTGTGTTGTTGAATGCTTCTTACGGCAATGGGTGAATTATACATTTACCCTTGATTTTCACCTCCACCACAAGACTTTGCAGAGCATAGATGAACCTCCATTTTTTGGTTTGGATGAATCAGGGTGCTACTACTTGTCTCTTTTCATCAAGCACTTATAACCCACTCCTTGTCTGTGTGCCTACTAAAGGGCAAAAGGCCTGCTGGACATTTTCGAGACATATAACTGGTGTTCCAATTTGCACGCCCCTTTCTTATGATGTGCATAAGATAGACTAACGTTACCTGTAGCTGAGAGTCATGTAACACACCTTTTTAGAATGCCAACTCATAAGAGATGGCCTGTTGAGAAGTCTCAAGTTAGGAATCCTCTGGTATTGTCAGTTTGATCCGATCTTTCCTTGATTTGAACCCATGTCAGAATCACGTAGTGACACGTACTTTGGAAGAAGTGACTGTCCACAAGCGTTGCAAGCTGATTTAGCGGAAGGGTCCCATATCTTCTACACCTTCCCTACTTTCATATTCGTTTCGTCTGCAAACCAGAACCTTCTTTCCCCCAGACACGACCGTACACAAGGTACCTTAACGTCAGAGCCCTCACTTCCTCATCAACCTTCTGGCCTTTTTCCACTTACACAGCCCAAAGACTTGAATTTGACTGCCCGCCAAGATGGACGGCGCTTATGGTAAGCACTTACACCAACACACCATCACCGCCTCATACACCGTCGCTGCCGACTTGGAAAAGCGGAGCTGACCGGACCCGCATTCACAGAAGGGAGCAGCGGCGGCTCCGAGCCGCCGAGAGAAGAATCCCCAGGTCCCCCGGCCTGGAAGGACCTCATCGATGGCGAGGTCATCAGGGTGACCGGCATGGGCCGGCGCAGCCGCCCTAGGCATGACGCCGAGCAAGAACCCCCGGAAAGCCTGGCCCTCACCTCTAAGTTTTCTTTTAACAAACAATGGGCCCTCAGTGTTTTGGGAACGGCTGTGGAAGGCAGCCATACTGAGTCGGGAAAATTGGAGTAAGCCACCTCATGTGCTCCTCCCCATCCAAGCATTGTGTTTAATGTTGTCTTCGCTCGGTTGTTGGTTTCAGCGGCCGCTAACCAATTTTCCTTTTTCTAACGATCCAGACTGGCGCCAGAAGAGGCCAAGCGCGCTGATGAGGTCGCAATGCCGACCGAAAACCAACAGAGCGTTGGCAGCCGCAAGGTCGTCAACAACAACAACAACACAACCACTACCACGGGTTCCGATGAGACAACGATGCTCGCCGGCAAGTCCGGCAAAAATAAGGACAAGAAGTTGGCCAACAAGTCGGCTCCTCTGGCGGACGACGACGCCGCCGCCTTGGCCAAGTCGGCAGACGCGGCCAAGGAACCCAAGGCTGGCACCGGCGAGAAATGGTACGTAATTATTGCAAAGCTTTCTGCCCCGATTTCTTCCCTTCATCACACTGGCAAGATCGGGCCCGCCGACTCTCCCTCTCTCAAACGAAGGATACGCACTCACACTATGCCAGGGCGCTGATCTGGAGGCTGCTGGAGAGCAGCCGTGATATGGTCGAAGACAAGGCCAATCACGAAGAGTTTAAGAGGATGCTCAGCAAAACCATGGCCACGACCTCCCCCGTCGCGGCCAAGGGTCCCGTCTGCGCCAACCCCGTCTGTGGCAAGTTTGGCCACACCCTCGCTGTCTGCCCGGTGCCGACGGATTCCAAGCACGGCGACATGACTGGCTGCTTCTTCTGCAACGTGGTTGAACACGACGCAGATGACTGGTAAGTTGACTTTTCTCGCAAAATCAGTTAATGAAAATGGGCAAAGGAAGACCAGTTAACCACGTCTCACGCAGCCCGATGATGGAATGGGTTTCTCCGGCCACGCTGGTCACCCACCTCATCACCAATCGCGCCGGCATGCCACCCTGGAACACGCGGATTGACTGGGTGGCCCTTGCCCTGAGCGAGTGGGACTTGGTGTGCTTCACCATGTTGCCGCTGACCCGCGCCTTTGTCAAGAAAGTTTACATTCCCGGCCGGTGCTGGAAGGAAGTCAACGGTGTCTCGCCCATCACCGAACCCATCCTCAAGAATGCCGACCGCAAGCTGCTCAAGGACCTCGCCAGAAAGGCCAAGCCCGGCGATTCGAGGCCGCGCCGCCCGCTCATGGAGGCATCCGTCGACATGTGCTACTGCCGCAACAAGTGCCACGACGACATCGAGCATACCGTCTTCAAGAATGAAGCGCTTCAGAAATTCATCCCGGACATGAATGTGGACGAGGAGACGTACCGCAAGCTGATGGCCGTCTACGAGCGCGAAGTTGCCGCGACCCAGGCGCAGATGACCAAGAAGATGCCCAAGAAGGTCACCAAGGAGCGCAAGGGCCGGCGCGCCATGAAGAAGGAGGCGATGGCTGCTGCCGCCGCGGTTGGGAAGGAGCAGCACGCTGTTGCCGGTCCCACCGTGTCCAAGACCGCCCTGACGGGCAGCATTGATCAAGCCGGGAAGGACGACAGCTCGGAGGAGGAGGAGAACGAGAAGGAGATCCCTGTCTCCCAGTCGCTGCTCGACCTGACCGATGCGGTGGATGAGGTCATTAAGAACATCCAGAAGATTGTCAAGTCCTAAAGGCCTTCTCTCTCGTCGTAAGCCGGAGTTGTGGTGTTTCAAAAGGGCGGTAATCACTATCAATATACCCTCGCCGCCTGACGGTCTTTCTGCTCACCGTAATACCGGCTTAGGATGCGGTGGTGCTTTCTGATACGTTGCAGTTTATCAAGGGACGTGGAGGGTATGAGATGGCGCATCCAAGGAGTATGGGATGGGCGGTCTCTCGGCTGGAGTTTTCACGTGGTTTTCATTTTCGTTCTTTCTTCCCACATCACATGTGTATGGAATCTACATATGGCTGGCCTTGCGGCCTGAACTGCGTCGACATGATCGCCAGACGTCTCTTTACTTGTTGTCTGTCACTGATGGCCCAACTTGGCACCTGGTGACGATGGAGCATGCCTTGTCAGACTGGGCGCGGCATCCCCACGACCATGATGCCTCAGCAGCGGGTAGAGAGAAAAGAAGGAAAAGGAAAAGCAAAACGTGTAACTAACTATGATAAGCGAGTGGGCATGATAAGCGAGTGAGCAACTTTCTTCTGGACTATAACAACTAACCTTCACGGCGATATAACAACGCTAAGAAACAACTACAATTACATATGAAACAACTGTATCAGATGCTTCCGCAGCATCCTGGCAAGTGCGGGAATCATGGCCAGGCTTGCCGCATACACCACAGCACCGAACTTTCGTACGGCCGTCCCCTGCACCACTACCACCCGGCAGCGCTTCTTGCACTCCCTGATCACCTACGCCTCACTGGCCCAGTAGATCAATTTCGTCCTGCACCGCAAGTAATCCTCAAAGCTGCACGCGTATTTTCTTGGCTCTCGGGCGCTTGCTTAGCGCCTCGTTGGCCTTGCGGAGCGAAGAGACCTCTGACCGGAGGAGAGCCACCTCGTATATTATAGCCACCGTACCCTTGGCGAGCTGGTCTACAGCGGCCAACATTGATATCGGGGAGCTATTTTGATGACTAACAATGCGAGTCTTGATGAGTGTTGACTGCGACTTGGCTTCTCGGTAGTTGTGTGGTGTCTGGAAGACCCAAGGTTGTAGAGTGCCTGCACCCGAGTTGGGGGGCGTTGGCGTACGAAGCTTCACATCCAGCTCGGAGAGCACCCCCCTCTGGGTCGTAAGGCACAAGGCTAGCACCTGTAAAGCCATCTGGTATATTCTTTCATCATGGAGGTAAAGAAGGCCTCGGGGAAGGCATAGAGGAACTCGAGCTTGCTCACATGGTTGATATACATGCGTATCAAGTGCTCGATCTGGCGACCGTACGCCTGCTTCAGTGGCCAAAAGCAGCCAACATCGAGTGGCTGGAGGTAGTGCGAAGAATGTAGAGGTATCCAGAGCGTAATGATGTTGTTTTGTCGGCAGTAGTGCTCGAATTCGGTTGAGTGGTGACTCTCGTGGCTGTCGATAATCAACAACCCGTACTTGCCCTTTGCCCGGGGCGCTGTATGGTAATCGAAGTGCTTGATATCCAATCTAAGCCTACTGCATTGGCAGTCCAGCCGTTTTCGGTGGTCGCGATAAGCCAGTCGGCTGGGAGGTTGCACTCGGTGTACCTGTTGGCGAGGTGGTACTTCGTGGCTAAGATAATAAGGGGGGGAATGCCCTAGCCAAGGGCATTGACTCCTTGAATAACCGTTGCCCACTCACGATTGCCAGGATGGGCTAGCTTTACCTTGCTAAGGCCGTCCGAGGTTGTAACTTGATGCCCGTGAAGATAATGCCCATTATAAACCCCGTCTCGTTAAAGTTGTAGACGTCGTCATCGACAATGCTATACCTGGCCATGGTGTTCCGTATGAGTGTAAACCACTCGCCAATGACCTTCGGATCCTCGCACTTGGTCCACTGGTAGTGGTATCTACGTGTATAACGCGTTCGAAGCTTTGACTGGCGTTTGACGAAGTTGTGTGCCCAGCGTTTGCCGACAGGTGGGTGTGTCGCATTCAGGAACAGTTGGTTGGCCATATCTTCCATACCACGCAACCGTGGTGAAAAACTTCGTGTAGTAGCTCAATTACATATCGAATAATAGCCTCCTCTCCTGATTGCGTGATCGTTCTCGGATTAGGCGTAGTATCGCGTTGTGCAGGCCGGCCCGTGCGTCTTCGGGTTAAAATTATACGGATAACATTGTAGATCTTGGCTGCAGCTGAGACGCTTAGGTTTTTGTCGTTTTGGAGAGCTTGGAGGGCTAAGATTACCCTGCCTTCATCTGAAGTAGCGGGCATGATAAATGGTAGACAAAAAAGTTGGTGTTGAGGAGAGAGGTGGCGCGTCGCGTAAAAAGTTGCTCACTCGCTTATCATAATTACACGTAAAGAAAAATGGGAACAAAATAAAGAAAATAAACCCAGGTGATTAGAGCAATGGGCCATGGGTGCCAGCACTTAAAGGCATGTCAAAGAAGTAAGGTTGCATGGGGAATCCGGAGTGGTTTCTCTCAGAACTACCACGAGCCCGGGGTCGACCAGGCTATGGCGCGCTACTCCCAGGGCCCAGATAGTGTAGTTGGGACACAGGCGCAGAAGAGGTCTTCCAGGCTCGCCGGAGCCGTTTGGGAGGACTTATAGACCCTAGACATATTCATCTTGACATCTCCCCTTAACTAGTAGCAGAGTTTTCCCAAAGGCCCATTTCAGGGCTCTCCTTCGGTATTGTTGAAGGACACACATTGCCCTCCTTTTTTTTTCAGCCGGACCTTGTCAGCCAGGTGAACGACCGGGGATGATTTCAGCGCACTTTCCCATCCTTGTTTTTTTGCTCTGGAATTGATTTGATGGGGATGATTCGAACACCTGATACTTACACTGACTAGGGAGAGGATGGCGAAGTCCAGGTGATTTGCTGTATAAGTAAGACGACCTGAGAAAAGCCCCAGATCAGTTCGCCCTGTGGCAGCATTTGCCAGGATGTAGAACTTCTGTTCCTCCTCCCTGTGCCACCGTAGGTATGTCCTGCTGTTTCCCCCGTGTTGCCGTTTCAGTACAAAGCATCGTCCAACACCAAGACCTAAGCCAGCAGCAAGTGTCCAAATTGCTAAACCGTATTTTACTGAACGCGGTTACTTCTACGGCCTCAGAAACTCTGCCAACGAAGTAGTACCATTGCGAAGTCTTTCAGAAGAGCCGCTCGCTCCGGATGCCGTTAGCAAGAAGAGTGACCGTTTAAGTCGAATTGGATATCAAGCAGTGAATTTAAGGACGGGCTCACCCTCAAAACAATCCACGGACTGATCCAGCACGGCTGCTAAAGGCACAACGTATCAGTGGCCGAAGGGATCGCTTCCAATGACACGGCTGTATAAGGTACCTTAGTAGTTGCTGTGTCCATCCGCCGAAACTCTATGACAACAGAATATCGCATATATGGTGTGGATTCGCTGCCAATACCGGGAGACCATTACCACTAGTCCACCACATCGTATTCCGTCATCACCATTGCTGATTAGACCCCCAACCTCCAGCGAAGCAGACGCAATGGTCCGGCTCCTTACATGTAACTCCCGCATCTAGCTCAGGGACGACCGCATTGAGCTTCTTTGCTCTTTCCTCACCGCCAAGCGATTACCAGGCTTCCCGCGCCGCCGACAAGCCTCCCGCCGAATTCAAAGAGCGCCGCGAGGGAATCTGCAGCTCGACCTCGCCGGGTTAGATTAGAAAGATAGGCGCCTGCGTACATGTACCAACCTGCAGCGCCGGGTTTGTGCATTAGGCCACACCTCCGCCAGGAGTCAACCGTTTAATTTTGCGAGTCATTCGGGCCCTGCGGTTGCTGTTGCTATGGTTGGCCTGGTGGCCGGCTGGTCGTCTTTCCTCGGGCTTGTGCGTAGAGTTTTGAGAATCCGTGGTTTGGTTTAAAAAGTTCCTCGATGATCCGGAGGATGATCAACAAGGGAAGGTTGGCCAAGCACAGCCGTCAACCGTCTTGGCCATCAAATCCCCTCCGCGGTGTTCAGGCACCCGTCGCTCGGCTGGCCTGCCGGCGAAGGACTTGAACTTGTTCTATGCACTCTTTGTACCTGGAATCAACCGGTGCCATCTCCTTGTCCACCTCGACGTGGAGCTGGAGCATCTCAAGCCCCAGCAGGTTCAGCTTGTGAAGTCTCTCGACCACGTCTTCCCCCTTCGCGCCATCTTCATTGAAGAATCGGTAGAGGAGTTTCAGATGTCTGGCCATGATCGAGAGGTCGCACCGCACCTGACTGAACTCCCTTCTCTTAGCCACATACACCTGGGACGCCTTGTGAAGCTTTATCCGGAGTGTCAGCTTGGATATTAGTCTGTCTGGTATGAGGTATCGACTCACTCTTTTCATCGCCTCGTCGAGCTTCTCGAGGTGTTCACGCGCATCGGGCATCTCCATAATGCCTGTCCTTGCCGACATTGCGAAGTAGCGAGTGAAGTTTATATCGCAAATATCTTGTAAAAAGAGAGGCAAAATACCCTAGTGGACAGCTGGAAAGCAAAGAAAGACGAAAGAAAAATTCTAATCTTTCTTGGACGTTGCGAAGTTGATAGGAGGAAGAGGCACGCCGAGGAAGTCACCAAAGGTGTGTGGGATTGGGTGATCAGCGCTGGGGAGGCCTACTTATAGGAATCCCTTTCAAGCCAATAATAACGTCAAGATGAATCGAATCAGAAAAGCATCGACAGGACACGGACAGCGGACAGCGGAGGGGAAGGTATCAGCTCGCGTCTACAGTGATTCTCAGTTCTACCACACAGTCCACTCGATACACACAGTCCACTCGATACACACAGTCCACTCGATACACACAGTCCACTCGAT